>NC_081557.1:262113853-262127432 GCF_022355385.1 Mustela nigripes | reverse complement strand
CCCCCCCCCCTTTTTTTAAAGATGTTATTTATTTACTCGACAGAGATCACAAGTAGGCAGAAAGGCAGGCAGAGAGAGGAGCTCCGCTCAGCGGGGAGCCTGCTTCATGCGGGGCTCGATCCCAGAACCCTGAGACCATGACCTGAGCTGAAGGCAGAGGCTTTAACCCACTGAGCCACCCAGGCGCCCCGTCTGGCTGTCATCTTTTTGATGTCTACCTTTTACTCACCCCAAATATCCATAAATGAAGTCATGGTACCAACGAACCAACTTTATCTCCGTTATGTGCTGACAAAGTCTTCCTTCTTAACTGGACTTCAGTCAGACTCCTGAGTCGTCATCTTGACGAGGCCCGCTGAACCCAGTTTTAGCAAAGAATGCTGCTAAGTCAGTTTATGGAGGACCCCCTCCCCAATATCTGATCAGGTTCCCTTGTCTTATCCTTGATATCTGGCCTGCCTTCAGCAAGAATCCTGGTAAGCTAGTTTAGCAAGAGTCTTCCTACACTTGAAATATAATCAATTTCCTCTTAGAGTAATTTCCCACCTACTGATCCCCTTATCCTGCTCATTGGATACAGATCCACAGCCATTTTTACTGTATTTGGAGTTGAGTTCAATTTTTTTCTATTGCAGTCGCCTTGATCCCGCTGCTACAGTCTTGGATAAATTATTCCTTACCACTTTTACCAAATGTCAGAACAATTTCTCTTTTCCAGTATTTTAGTCTCTAGAAAGATTCCCTCCTGAATTTTAGCTTAGCCAAGGGGCAGAAATCTTCCCAAAATAATTTCTGCTGTACTTTCGGGGGTTGGGGATGGTAAGCTCAAAACTGCAGACTTTACCTTTTCCATGTACATGTATTTTGGGTCAGTTTTGTCTGTTTGGGGGAGTCTGGGGCCCTTTCTGAAATGTTTACTTGGGAGCATTGAATGTAAACTTCTGTCGAGGTTACCACACAAAGATTGGTCTGGACTGACTTTGGAATGGACTATAGAACCTTTCCTTGCATGCTGAAGAAACTTGTACATTTCCCCAGTAGGCGGTAAAGAAATACGTAACAATTCTATCCCTGAAGGTAATATTACACTATATGTTAACTAACTGGAATTTAAATAAAAACTTGAAACCATGAAAAAAGAAAGAGGTAACAAATACATGAAAAAAAATCTCATAAATATCTTAAGGAAGAAAGAAGACAGGTATTCTTCAAATCGCTTTTATTATACAGTTGAAATATGATTAATTATAAGTATCGAGACTATTTTCACACAATTGATCAGGGGCACGCACTGATAAAAACATGCACTGGGTAAGAATCGTTATTGGTACATAAACACACCGGCATTCGGCATGAAAACAATACAATTAAGTGAGTAGGGTAGTCTCAAAATAGCCTTCAAGTGACATTCCGGTGTATTTCCTAATTTAAATTGTGTTAGAAATGTGGCATCTACTCTGAGAACCAACTCAACTGCCATAACAAAAGAGAGAAGAATTGGGGGCAACAAAGCAGTAGATTTTCAGTTATAGTCTAAGGTTTAGCTTTGGCACATTATAAATCTATTATTTTCCTATTAATTTCCGAATCTATGAACAAACCTTCATTCTTTAATGAAGTCCTCACTCATACTATACCATATTTTTCTACTATTTGTGGGAAGAAACAACCACAGTTTTGTTTTATATGTTTGGTTTGGATTTTCCATTATTCCTCAAGGGAGGTATTATCCAAATATTTTTCTAGAAGAAAGAAATTACACGTAAGCCTAACATATTCTCATTACATTTTTACTACGGCAAGTAGTCATTCACAGTTTGAAATGACCACTACCTTTCTAAGCAGCACTGCATTTTTTTTTTTTGCCTTCTTCGTTTACTTTTCTTACCTTGAATGGAGTATCGTTTCTCCTTAAGATGCCTCACGGCATCCATCTGAGAGACACATGAGATCAAGATTTTACTTTTAATATTTTATCTTTTAGCACGTAAGCTCTTTTTCAGCATGTAATAAACAAAATATATAAAAATGGAGCCTGCTTATGTCAAAATCTCAATTATATTGTCCGCGGGCACCCATTTGGCTGATAAGACATCTGTTGAAAGCATACCGTGTGCGATATTTGTGTCAAAAATATATTCATTTATTATGAGCCCTTTATTGTTTAATATTATGAACAAATGTTGTTCACAAAATAAACCACTGTTACCAAAGTTTTCACTGGAATTGTTTGTTTTTCTTTTTTTTTTTTTCCTCTAAAACTCAAAATCTGTGAGCAGGAAATGCGTCAAGTTGCATGAATCATCTGATCCACGACGACTCCATCCATGAAAAAATAAATACGATGTAGAAATAAATAGCTTTGTAGTAAAATATAAAGGTGTTTGCCCTTTGTCAAATAAATAAGGAGCATGATTTCATTCTGTTTTATTCTTTCCTGTGACCTAGTAAATGAGTTTTTTAGCTGCCAGAAGAGTGTTCCTCAGAAGCATCGCCACCGTCATGGGTCCCACACCTCCTGGAACTGGAGTGATAAAGCCAGCCTTCTTCTTTACAGCTGACGGAGAAAACAGAAAGCCATCTTTATTTTTAAATTTTCCTGAGAATTTTTAAATAACTTGTTAAAAGATAAACTGAGGCATATAAAACATATTTTTAAAGATTTTTTTAAAAGTAATTTTTATACCCAACATGGGGCTCAAACCTATAACCCCGGGATCATGACCTGAGCCGAAGGCAAATGCTTAACCACCTGAGCCACCCAGGTGCCCTGAGCTTGCGACTCTTGATCTTGGGTCCAGGAATGGAGACCCACATCGGGCTCCTTGCTCAGTGGGGAATCTACTTCTCCCTCTCCCTCTGCCCCTCTTTGGTCTTTCTCTCTCTCAAATAAATTTTTTAAAAATCTTAAAAAAAAAAAAAATAGGAGTTGCAGACTTTATTAACTGACCCAGCTAGGCACCCCAAAAGTTTTTAAGAGTTTATTTGAGCATTTATCAGTCTGTATTGGACAGCAGCGACCTGGAAGTGGTCAGGAGTGCTCCACCAGCGAGGAGCTGGCCAGAGACTCCAAGAGAAGAGGTGGAGATAAAGCAAGGTCATTGTGGATAGGCTATCACTTAGAGCCCAACTGGCTTCTTGTGACCGGTTGTCCTCAGGATTTGACTGTGTAACCTTGAGGCATTTATAGGCTTGGATTCTGGTTTGCTTACATAGGCTGTCATGGCAATAGAGTCCTGTTCCAGGCTCCTTGTTTCATGAATTTAAGAGACTAGAGTGGATTTTCCTTCATTACACAAATAACTCTAAGAACCTCTAAACACTTCAGAATGAGGTAGCCTATAAACACTCACGCACTTAGAGAGATAATCCTGTGTATGTTATCTAATCAGCCTCAGAGGTGGGTTGAATCTCCACGCAGTTGCTTATAACCCAGGAGGGACTCAACTACCTGTAATTCGGTGATCTACTTCTAAAATACATGATATTGGTCACAAAGGGGGAACAGGATATAGACAGTTCAGCACACATAATTTGTTAAATTGACGAATTCCTGTTCTAACAATAGCATCACTTATGTGTGGATAATACGTTTCAGTGCACCTCTAATAAAAATCACCGAACATACTTGAATTACTGAGCATATACACATAGTCTTGTCCTAAGGTATGCAGCCTTCTTATTCAGTGAATAAACTCAAAGAAAATGACAGAGAACTTTCAGCAAGTTTTATTTAAGAATGTTTCACACCCACATTATCACACATGAATGGCTCCATGCTTTGACCGATGGTTTTATGCTTCACCATGTGAAGATGAACAACGAGGTTTTCCCAGGTAACTCTTACACGAAGTTAGCATCGACAATACTTCTCTAATGCATACTCTGACATTATTAGTCACATGTTATTTAGATGTATGGCCTTTTACAAGTTTGCTCGTGTATGCTTCTATAAGAATCAAAACTAACAGATGTTATCTGGATCTCAAGTATTATTTTTGTACAATTTATACTGCTTTGTTGAAATAGGGTTTGTAAAATTTACACTTACCTTATTTGAAGTCTAATAGTACACTAGAATTTTTTTTTTTTTAATCATAGGAAGAAAAAGGAATAGGGTTCTTTCGTTTAAGCACAAATAGGCTTAAAGACATCACAAAAAAAGGAAAAAAAATCTCGCTAGTATGTATTATCGATTTTCTCATGGTATGTAACAAAGATGAGAATACTTATGATCTGGAAGGTAACAGATTAGTTTTCCAAAAAGCCGCTCTACACATGAACATTTCTTTCCCCCACCACACATCCATCCAATACCAAGCACTAGCCTAGGTCAGTAGCCATCCCACAAATAGCTATGAGTCCGCAATCCTTTCCTCCTTTACCCTGGCTATTCCTTCCACCTGGAATACTCTTCTACTTTATCCAAATAAGAGAATCCTTATTATTCTTTGAAAGCCAATAAAATATTACCTGGCTATAATTTTCCTCAAAAACTCACCAGTGTTCAATTAAAAGCCCCCCTTCCTGTATTTCCGGTAACTTTATACACGACTCTGTCATGGAAACTAACACACTGTGCTGTCTGCTCCCTTTGCCAGGCATTGGTACCTGGATGGTAGCAACCAAGGCTTTACAGCTGGGTGCTGTCACCGTTGGGTTTCATCTTAGAGTCTCTCCATGTACAGGTCAGGCATTCAGTGAATTTTGATGAAGTGAACGTAATAGCCTTTCAGGTTTATTTATTTTTATCTTTACTTTTTAAAAGATTTTCTTTATTTGTTTGTCAGAGACAGAGTGAGTGCACGTGCGGGGGGAGCAGCAGGCAGAGGGAGAAGCAGGCTCCTGCCCTGAGCAAGGAGCCCGACGCAGGACTTGATCCGAGGACACTGGGATCTTGACCTGAACTGAAGGTAGATGCTTAACTGAATGACCCACCTAAGTGCCCCTAGCCCTTGAAATTTAAAATCTGAAATCAATTTGCAGGAATGTGTCAGTGGATACAAACAGTTTAGTTTAAGCTAATTGAAAATTAGCTTGAAAACCTCAAGCTACTAATTTGCATGACCAGTGCCTTCCAGGAACTTTACTATAGAATTGGAAAAGCCATGGCCTTAAAATATCAATGAATCTCTAGAAGAAATGTACTATGATACTATTCTTTATCTGATAGTATTTAAAATCATGTATTTGTAACGTTCTGACTCTGAAATATTAATGGATAAAAATAAAAGACAACTGGATGATGTGATAAATGAAGAATCAAGTACAACTAAATCTTCAAGGGAAAACAGAATGGTTCATTTCACAATCAAAAGGTTGATAAAATTTATGTCAGGGAATCTGCTGTGGGTAGTGGTCATTTTATATAATGCAGTTTTCAACTTTGAAAGGTAAAGTGGCTTGGAATAATGCATATATAAAAGTAGTAATAACCATAGTTACTATTGATTGAATACTTGCGACTTGCCAAGAACTTTATAAGTACTATTTAAATAACTCCTATGGGATTATTTTAATTTATTTTTTATTTATTTTCGGCATAACAGTATTCATTATTTTTGCACCACACCCAGTGCTCCAGGCAATCCGTGCCCTCTGTAATACCCACCACCTGGTTCCCCCCACCCCCCCCCCCCCCCACCCCTTCAAAACCCTCAGATTGTTTTTCAGACTCCTATGGGATTATTATTTCATTTTAATAGACGGAGAAAGTGTGTCTCCCTGAAGTTAGAGTGACATACCACTCCCTTATATGGTAGAGATGCTGTTTACAGCCAGGTCTGAAACATTCTACGGTTCCATAATTGCACCCCAGCCCAATGCAACCGGAATACCATGACCTGAATACGTAGAAAAGTCCCAAGAAAGACTCATGAGCCAAAAATTAACAGAGTTTTCTCAAAGGGTTTGGAGGGGAGTCTGAAAAAGGAAACAGGAAAGTTCTAGCAAAGTAACTTTCCGACATTTTTACTCCGAGTACTCACAGCTCATCATCTCTGAATTACATCCAGCACCTCCGATTACACAGCTGGCTGAGCAGTCGGGAGTTTGCTTTCTTCCTGGGTGTCAGATCAGATAAACTATGGGGCTGCTCAGGTATCATGACACTCCTCTTTCAAATTAGGTTTTTCACAATGTGCTTACTATTGCATTCTTTTGCTCAAAAAAGTGAGGTTTGGGGTTGAGGGAGAGGGATGGGAAGAAGCTGGTGCACGAAACCACACCTGCCTGAGATCTGCACCTTGTGTCTACTTTTCTGCACTCTTTACCAGTAGAAAGTAGCACACATTTATCTCGTCTTGCCCACCACTTCATAGAAATACACTATGTGATGGGTGGTGGGTCTTCACTTGCCCTGGCTAGGGTTTCTCTAGATACTCAGAAGCATTCATTTGCATCAACAGAGCCCTGTGCACTGCTCACTAAGCAGAAGATTATGTCACTAGGAACATATCTGGCCATTCAAATGCTGTTTCAAGTATTTTTTTAATCTTTGAAATAAAGTGGAGGAATATGAAAAATCGAGTTAGTACACAGTCACAAGAGGTCAACTGTGATTTTTTTTAAAGATTTTTTAAAAATTTATTTGACACAGAGAGAGAGATCACAAGCAGGCAGAGAGACAGGCAGAGAGAGGGGAAGCAGGCTCCCTGCTGAGCAGAGAGCCCGATGCGGGACTTGATTCCAGGACCCTGAGATCATGAACTGAGCCGAAGGCAAAGGCTTAACCCACTGAGCCACCCAGGTGCCCTCAGCTGTGATTTTGATGGGAAAGAAAAAAAATATATAAAGTTCTCTATCCCTTTTGAATTGATTTTCGTGGGAATCTGTATCTGAGAAAGAACTAGAAGCTTATCTGCTGCTGGCTAGGGTAAATGTATCATTTATTTCCATAAGAACCAGGATATGGAAGTATTGATTTCCCAAGAAAGGTAGGGAATGTCAGTTGGTACAGATGTCAATGCTCAAAAGAAATTCTCTAGTCTAGTGATTTTGCATAACTATGTCAGGGCTGTCCTACACAACATGTTTACGAAGCAGCAGAAGTGGCTTATGAGCTGTAATTAGTCAGGTGAGAAAGAGTTAAATTCAATACGTTTGATGCTCTGAAAAGCATCTTCCCCAATTGTGTCTGCAAGAGAGTAAGTTAACAAGCATTATGTCACCAGAATAATCTCTCATTGGCTGGTCTTTCCCTGAGGGCAGACAAAGGTTTGCACCTGCTTGGAGAAGATGATGCTTTTAAAGATTAATCCCATTAGATGTGGGGGAAAGAGTTCTAGATGCTTTATTGAAATGAATTACAGAAGCACTTTAAGGCAAAATTTCCTTCAAAGACTTATTTACTTTGCATTCAGGTGTGAGGGAGTATATTTGTGTGTGAAGAAAAATGCCAAAAATTCTGTATGGATGAGAAGCAGGTACAGGCTTCCCCCTGCTATCCAAAAGTAGAAAGAGCATTCCTAGGAAGCCTTTCAGAAGCCAAAATAGTGTAATCAAAGAAGCATTATGCCATTAATTTATATGGAAAAAAATGTTGAGCGTGCCCAGATCTAAAAAATAACCTCGCTTTGGCTTTCCTGACATCTTAGGACATCTCTTGCTAACAGATGCACAAAATAAATGGGGCTAAGCATGGATGCTCACAGACACCGTTCCCAGCTCTGGTGGCTGGAGGCTGATCTGCTGAGTGCAGGTTCCAGAGAAGGAGCTTGGTGCCCCACCTCCCCCGCCGCAGCTTGGTGTGTCCACTGCCTCTGTGATGCTCACTGTGAAGCAAATACTTAACACTTTTTGCTCTGTACCTTTTCTTTATTTCTTTTTTCAGAAAAGCTACAATCCTCATTTAGATGTCTTTGACTTAGCGAAAACAGAAACTAACGTAGTTTTTTTGGTAAAAGCAAAGTGACAACATGAGCTTCAAAAAATGGGGGCACATGTATTAGATCTTGAATTAAGATGATTCTAGAGCTACTGAAACTGACAGTAAACACAGATCCTATTGTTATCTGCATGGAATCTGCTCTGGGAAAGAGATTCAGAGGAAAATGACTTGGCCATGCTTCAAGCAGGTTTCTGCAAATAAGGACTATTTTGAGGAAAGGCAACGATTATCATGACAATTTATTTCAGTGACCTCTCTACACACTGTAGACACTGCAAAGTAAATTCTGTAGATTTCCTTGAGGGTGATAGAGTTCTGCCAGCATGATCTAGAATATCAAAGAGTATGTTCAGTTGTACAGAAAGAAAAGAGATGACCACTTAAAATCAGTCACTCGGGAACACAGGACTTGCCTTTGCACATTCTCCTCTTTGTTTGACATACCTTTCCTGCATTTTTCCACCTGATGAATATTCATTCTTCCTTTTCAGATCTGGCTAAATGGGACTTCCTTTGTGTGCTCATTAACTCCACAGGCTGAGTTAACGGTTCACTGACTGACCCATGAAACTCAGCAGTGATCTTCCCTTTGCAGCCATAGCATATGCTGGAACCAACCTCCTGAGAGACGTAGTCACACGACATATGCCTCCTCCCACCTCATGAGTCTGGTGCATGCCACTGAGAATCATTTGCTAGAATGAGACTTCTAATAATGGGGTTTGAGGGGAAGTGGGTTATGCATGTTAACAGCAGCAAAGAGGAAGTTTAAAACGTGGTTGAAATTCACTGCTTCGTTAAGCTACCTCACTTGGGGATTTCTGGTTTCCCAGTCAGGCCCCAGGCGAACCCCAACATGCAAATGTTTGAGTCACAATTGCTAATGCCCCATCAGTCAAAGCAAGTCACGTGGTCAAACTCACACTGAAAGTCCTGGGATAAGAAGAATGGTAAAGCCATATAGCCACAGGGACGTGCGCATAGGGACAGAAGAAATACCTGGTCGTATTTTTTTTTTAATAAACTACTATAATAGTTTCTTGGTTTAGAGACAAAATCTCTTACCTGCTGCCAGATTCTTTTAAACACAGATTATTAGATCACTTCAGCTTTGAAACATCTGATGAATCTTCACCGTCTTCAGGATAAAGTCTAAACTGTTTATACTTGTGGCAATTAAGGTCTTTTAGGATCTGGCCCTCCACCCGGGTCTGGCATTATTTCCCAAGCCTTGCATATTTTCCTAACTTATTCACTGTTCCCACACTGGCTCCAGCTGGGCCCAGATAGAGTCACCACAAATGTTTCTTGAGGAAGACAGCCAGAGCCACTATCCCTTGAAGCGGATAGTGTAGCTAGGAGATGGATATTAAAAAGATAATCACCCAAATAATAATTGAACTCTGGCTATGAAATGTGCCACACGTGTGAATGTGAGAAGGCCTTCACTGAGCCTTGCATATGTGGGTGGTGTTTATCTAGGCCAGGCCTAGGATATGTGAAGGATAAATCCAACCTTTCCCATGAAACAAAGAGGTGGTATGTAGCCAGTGTTCTTGGTTAGGGGAGGCAAGGTCTGTGCAAGAATGAAGGGGAAGAGTCATGCTCCTGTAGAGCCCAGAAGAATATAGTAAAATTCTGGATATTAACCTAAGAGCAATGGTTAAAGTATTTTTTTTTAATTTTGGGGGGAATATATATATATATATTCCGAAGCAAGATAAGGTCAAATGGAGAAACTGTTTTGGATTGGCATATTTCTCTAATGAAATGAGTTTATCATCTGGGGCAGAGGAAAGGGAGATAAACAGAAAGTAAGAACGTAAGGTAAGATATGCTAAGATGGTAGTAAATTCGGGTTCTCCTGCAGCTCAATGAGGGAACAGGAATCAGAAATGGGCATCAAAGAAAGCTCTGTAAAGTGACAGAAACTTCCAGATCTGATGGATGCTTGAGGAGTAAGAAAAAGGAGAGAATGCAATGCAGATATAAGGAAATAGTAAAAGCAAGGAGGTTTGATCTGACAATGAAGTTGATGCAATGGAGGAGTTAACAGAAGTTCATTATGACCTAAGCACAGGAGGAAAACAGAGTAGAATGAGATGTGGGGCGGTGGGGGGGTGGGTTACATGACCCCTCAGGGAGGGGGCAGGACATTTAAGCTGGGTGATGGCAGCTGTAGTTATTGTGTCCGGATGACTTTTTAAAGAAAGTCTTTTGTGAATAAACTTGGTTACTTCTATCTGTAGGAACAACCAATTTTATAAAATGAGAAACTGGGAGTGAAAAATGTATACTGCTTAATAATTTCCACATAATGACACAGAAATTAATGTTGCATTTTCAGAAAGTTTTAGGTCCTTGAACATTATTAAATTATTATCCAAGAAATCCTTTTTTACCCTGAAATCCAGAGGCTAATCTGTCATGTTCCTTTTTCTTCACTCTGTGGATGACTATTTTCTTTTGGTACCTAGCTTCAGTCCAGGATAAAGAATTCAGATGGGTATGGCTTGACCAATTTTCCAACATTCTTACTTGAAGAAAACCATGTGTCATGGTCAGGATTAAAACAAGAAGTACAGAACAGAAGCGATTAGGTTATTTCATGTTTAAAATTTGAGGTGATGACAGGGATGATGGAAGAAATGAGGTGTCCAGTCTATGTGTTTCAAAAAAATCCAGGGGTGACATGTGATCACAAGGTGTGGAAAGATTACTCATGAAGGATACTAACAGCAACATAAGAGACAACAAAACGTCTTTTAACAACTCGGGTGAGAATAAAAGAAAAAACGTATGTGACCACTGACCTTTGGTACAGCAACCCATGTTTCATGGCAGGGTATCTCCTGCCATTCTGTGCCATTATTTCCTCTGGAAACTTTGTATTCCCAGGTTCCTAAGGTCTGGATTTAATACTCCAAACTCTCGCCTAAGGTACTCTGTTAGGAAGACTCAATAGTTCTTCGGCACATAGTGAATTTCTGCTTTGTTACATTATATACTATGCCAAAGTTTCCAAAAGGAATTTCCAGATGTACCTAAACAATTGATTTTCTGGTATGCCTTGGAAGTTGTATTATTCTGGCAGAGTCAAAGAATATATTTGTGCTTTATAAATGTAGTTTCAAGTAGAGGAGGAAGAACTCATGTCTCAAGTTCCTGTGATATTGTTGTATTTCTCTTTGCATTTTGTCCAGTTCTTTGCCACTTTTGAGGAAGTACTCCATAACCCATGTCAGATTTGCAACTAATTTTTAAAACGAACTTCCATCCCCAAAAGGAAAAGGAATGATTCCTTACGTGTGGCAAAACAGCAGATGAAAATTTCCTGTTTTTCTCATACGAATTTCAGCATTCTAGTATACAAGTGTAATTGTCTCAATTAAATGCTTGGAGAATTTTCCCATGCTTCTAAATGCAGGCCATTTATACATGACCTCTCAAACACATCCACTATAATGAAGTGGAGACAAGCTCCAGGAAAATGAAGTACATGAATAACAACCAGAAAAACCTGACTGGCTCAGGACTGGAGAAACAGTATGACTCAGGAGGTAAGATGGAAAACACTCCACTTTCTCATATGGTTGATATAAAAATGACACTTATGAGCACGATGAACCAGAGAGAGTAAAGGGCTCCTTGGCAAGTGAATGGCTCACTGCTGAACTCTAGCAAGGCTACAAGGAGTCAGAGACCCCAAAGGCAATTCACTATGCTTCCTCTTACATTTATCTGGTTGCCTGATTCTGGGGTTTCTACAAGATTTCTACATATATTAGGACATTCATTATCTCAGCACCCTTTGGGTCAGTAATAGGACAGACAGGATTAATCCCCTAATGGAGTAAAAGAGTGAGACTCTGATCCACATTTCTAGATGGATTGTGCTGGTTTCATTAGCTTTGTAAATTGCACTTACATTCTTCACCTATTTACTGTGCTATTTGTATGTGCAATGTGGCTAAGCCTTTTTTTCCCTCTAATGTTCTCCTTACATTAAATCAAATCTCCATATATCTAGCTACCTGCCTCATAGATGTGAATCCCAGAAGATAATGCTCATTCCACTCAGAACGCATTCAATGGAGTCAAATAGCAAATCAATCACCAAATGAAAATCTGAAATTTCTTTCTGTGAACTTTGTCTATGATCCATCTGTGGAACCTCCTTCCTGACCATGGATGGTATCACTTACCAGTGTCTGTTTCCCTTTCAGTAGGCAGGAGTTACTGCCATGTGTATTTCTAGTACTTTACTTAAAGTACTAACTAAAAAGACTAACACTATCTCCCTTTCATTACTTCTTGAGAAAAACATAATCATCATGTACTCATCTCATCCCCCCCCCCCCCCAGTCCTTTATCCTCAAGCCACCAAACATTCCTATCATACAGTGAGAAATGTGTAAACTAGATAGGCTGTTTGGAGGATTCTCCAAATCTCTTATCAAGGCCTGATGTCGGTAGCCTGCCATTGTCAAACCAAGATGCTAGGAGATAAAATCTCCATCTAGAGATATTTGTACTTTAGTATGGAGCCCTGGGAAACAACTACAAAAGAATTGCATCCTTAGGTGTAAAAGAAGAAGAAGGACTTGAAGAGGCAGCAGCCCTTCTCTTGTTCCTGGGGATGTCCTCTCTGTGCTTCAACTTTTACCTCCTCTGTGAGGGTAGATTGCATAATTTCAAATATGTTCTTCTACAAAGAATGTCTTTAAAGCTGATCTGATTTCAAAGAACGTAGACTTCACAATGAGCACCGTGTTGTAAAATGTAAGTGTGCAGTGAGCCACAGTCAGGGTAGCTGGCTCCCTGAGAAGGATCTCACAGTGACCATGACTACTTGTTTTATGAAATGACCTGTAGAGGCACTAGACCACAGTGTTGGTAACAGTCTCTCTAACAGAGACGTTCGCAAATTTCCATTCACTTTTTTTTTTTTTTTTAAGATTTTACTTATTTATTTGACAGAGAAAGAAAGCACAAGCAGGGGGAACAACATTCTATCCACTTTTTAAAAATGACTGGAAGAGGCGAGCCTGGGTGGCTCAGTCAGTTAAGTGTCCGACTCTTGGTTTTAGCCCAGGTCAGGATTTCAGGATCATGTGATCCTGCTCTGTGTTGGGCTCCATGCTGGGCATGGAGTCTGCTTCAGTTTCTTTCTTCCTCTCCCTCTCCCCATCTTGCTTGTTCTCGCTTTCTCTCAAATAAATAAGTAAATCTTAAAAAAAAAAAAAAAAAAAAAAAAAAGATTGGAAGAAATCACCTCTGGGTTAAAGTGTTAGGTTCTCTCCTCCCTTATCCTAAAGCTGGGCTTTTGGGCTACCTTGTAATCATCTACCACAAAAAGTTGGTATTTTGTAATCATCTACCACAAAAAGTTGAACTCTCTCATTCTTTGCACTATATGAGGATACAATGAGCAGTTAGCTGGCTGTAACCCAGAAGAGGGTCCTCATCAGAATTTGACGATGGTGGCACTGTGATCTTGGACTTCCAGCATCCAGAACTAAAAGAAATAAATGCTTATGGTTTTAGCTGCAGTTTGTGGAAATTTGTTAAAGCAGCCTGAACAAGACACATGCATCAAATTAAATGATTAACTCTGAATACTGAGTTGGTGGGGAGTCTCTTTAACTTTTTCTGTTTTTTTTTTTTTTTTTTTTTTTTTTTTTTTTTTTT
>NC_081557.1:262023715-262113753 GCF_022355385.1 Mustela nigripes | reverse complement strand
TTTTTTTTTTTTTTTTTTTTTTTTTTTTTTTTTTTTTGTTGGTTTTACAATACCACAGACTAATAGTTCTGTATTAGTGATCTACGTCAAAAATAGTACCATTTCATTAGAAACTGGCAATACTCTCTTACTTTCCCATCTTGTAGAACACATACTTAGGAGTAAAGAGTACTAAAATCCCTTCCAAAAGAAGCTTACTTTAAATTAAAAGAGATGAACATAGGGAAAAGAAAAAAATAAAAAGGAGAGGGGAAGGCAAACCATAAAACAGACTCTAAGCTATAGAGAACACAGTGAGGGCTGCTGGAGGGGAGGGGTAGAGGGATGGGTTAAATGGGTGGTGGGCATTAAGGAAGGCACCTGTGATGAGCACTGGGTGTTACTTGTAAGTGATGAATGACTACATTCTACTCTTGAAACTGGTTTTACACTATACATTAACTAACTAGTACTTAAATAAAAGCTTGAAGCATAAAAAAAAAAAAAAAAGAGGAAGAAGAAACTTATTTTAACATTTAATCTGGAGAATATAAATTCCATGAAAGCAGGAACTTTATCCTGTGCATGGCTATTGCCCCAGTACCTCGAAGGTGTGCTTCATGAGAAATACGTGTTGAGTAGATCAACGAATGACTCAATGGATATATTGTTACTGGATCTGGATTGTTGTAGGTTAATAACATGCTTGATGTTAACTTGAGTGGCAGCTTTTGTTCCCATTAAGACAGTTTGAAGGAACTACTTCTGTAATGTAAGAGTCACATTAGAGATTTATAAGTACAGAGGAGGATCATACACTTGACCAAGGGTATGACTAAGAAGGCTGAGACCTGCTGTGGGGATGGACAGATAAAAGAAATATAGGACAAGAAGCTCACTGTACAGCGGCATATAATTCAGTAGACAACAGCTGAGTAGAAGTCTAAGGTAGTATAGGATTAAGAACAAAATGAACAAGGCATATGGGACCTGCTACAGGAACTTGGAGAAGGTGGGGATAGGCATGAGTGCTTTAAAGTGGCTTTGTATGATTTGTGGGTGAAGAGCAGACTTGGCCAGAAGAAAGTTGAGGCCAGAAAAGCAACAAGGGACAGGGTGGTAATGCAAAGTTACATACTTCTGGATTAGTTCAGAAGTGAGGATGGAGAGGGAGGTGAGTCATGTGAGCGCACAAGTGCACACACACACACACACACTCTGTCTTTTGCCAGGCACTGTGCTCAGCAAGTCACATACATTAGCTCAGGTGAGGCGATTATTTCATTTAATCTTCATAACAACTTTATAAGATAGCCATTATTATCTCAGTTTTTCAGATGATAAAATCAAGTCTCAGAGAGGTGAAGTGATTTGCCTAAGATCATAATTGTTTTATGCAACAGAACCAGGATTCAAAACTAAGTCAGCTTGACTGCAAATTATAATATTTTAAGAAAGATTGGACACAATATCGAAAGAGAAAGGAGGGACAACGTAAATCTCAGGTTTCAAAGGTGAGATACTGTGCGTACAAAGACATCTGGAAGTGACTGTGGTTTTAGTTCCACATCTAGTAGTTTCTTAGAAAATGGTATGGGGCTTCTATAATAATTCTAGACCTCTTTTGTCCTCATATTTTGACTATTGGGTTAGAATTTTGCAGAATAATTCTGACCGGATAGAGTCCCAAATTATAGAGTCCCTTTTGTTGTAGGAGGGCTTTCATGGCTTTGAAGAATGCAAAGTAAGCCTCCAGCTACTTGGGGCATAATTCACGACTGTTTACAATGTCTCATTTCCCTTGTTCAACAATGGTGAGCATACTATTGGGTCCAAAAGACCTTTTGCAGTTTTCTTCTTTGCCTTTGGTCTGCTATTTTTCACCTGGAAAGAGCCCCTTTTTCTCTTTCTCTGTCCACTCTCTACCCTATACACACACACACTTGGGTAAAATTCATCTTTTCAGACTCATCTCAAAAGGATTCTAGAACTGGCGCTTTCACTCTTGCTTACTTGAAAACTCTTAAGAGTCGTAATTGATTCTCTTCTTTCTTTTATATCTAATCATTCAGCCAATCCTTCCAATTCGTCCTTTAAATTCTATCTATCATCTAACCACCTGTTAACACCTTCACCCATTACTGTGTTGGCCCACACCTCATCTTGGATAATTTCTTACTTGGATAATTATAATAGCCTCCTAACAGGTACCCTATTTATATCCTAACCTCTCTAAGGTCTATTTGCCATCAGTAGCAGAGTAATCCTGTTAAAAAGCAAGTCAAATGTCATTTCTTTGCCCCAAATTTTCTTTCTTTTTTTTTTTTTTAAGATTTTATTTATTTATTTGACAGAGAGAGATCACAAGTAGACAGAGAGGCAGGCAGAGAGAGAGAGGGGAGGAAGCAGGCTCCCCGCTGAGCAGAGAGCCCGATGCGGGACTCCATCCCAGGACCCTGAGATCATGACCTGAGCTGAAGGCAGCAGCTTAACCCACTGAGCCACCCAGGCGCCCTGCCCCAAATTTTCTAATAGCTTTCCAATGTATTTAAAGTAAAGTCCAAATTTCTTTCCACAGCCCTGCATGATATGGTATCTCTGCTGTTGCTTCTTTGACTTATTCTCCATGATTCTTCCCTTTATTTACTCTGAGCCCGTAACAATGGCCTTATGGCACTCATGATAGCCAGCAGGCACGCTGGTCCTCAAGGTCTTCACGCTTGCTGCTCCGTGTGTGGGGGCTAGTCCTCTCCCCTATATCCACATGGCTCCCTCCCTCACTTTGTTCAGGCTGGTGGTGCGCCTTCCCTGCACACCTGCTTTAAGCAACCTTACTCTCTAATTCTCTAGTCTCCCTTATCTTGTTTCGTTTTTGTAACAGCAAACACTTCCTAATATATTATATGGCTATGTATGTATTTGTTTATTATCTGTCTTCTCCCACCAGATGTAAGTTACCTGGGGGTTAGGACTTTGCCTCTTCAGATCAGTGCCGCGCCTCGAGTGCCTATCACAATGTCTGACAAATAACATTGCTCCAAATCCTTCTGCATTCCAGCCTCAGCCTCTCTCTGGCCTCCAGGAATTCCTGGGAGAGCCAAGGGAGGCTCCTTCCCTTCCCACTGTGCTCCTTAGCTCTGTTTGCAAAGGGTTGTTGTGAGGGACCAGAGAAGTCCCTTGGACTACAGTGCTGGAAATCATGGGCCAGGAAGAAAATCACTAGCAGGGAATGGGCTCAGCTGTTGTGACCCCTGCAAGGCTGATAAAGACCATCCTTGGCATAGTTTAAGAAAAGGGCAAGTTGTAAGCTGGGATCTGGGCCTTCTTTTCTTCCTTACTCTCTATGGCAGTTGGCCTACGGGTCCCCTTTCCCTCCCTCCCTAGGACCGTCCTCTCCCTATCCACATACTCCTCTCCAAGTTTAAGCACTGAACATCATGAAAATTACTCTTCTCATTAGTTCAATGAACTGCTGTTGTTGGTTCTGTGTCATCCCTCTGCAGCCTAGAGGGTGAGGTAGCCCAGCTCCAGGAGGGCATTTGGTCCCATTGCTCTCCCAGCATATCCATGGGAGGGTACAAGAGGGCCCCAAAGGAGGCTCTGAAGAGCAAGCAAGACACTCAAGAGCAGAGAGCAAACAAATAACACTAGGAGGGAACACCCTGCCCATGCCCCAGTACCCACTGTGTCCCATCCTGAACCTAGAGCCCCCACACTGTATTTTTGTTAATTTAATTGAGATATAATTTATATGAAACATTAAACTTAAAATGTACAACCTGGTGATTTGATACATTTATATATTACAATATGATTACCACCCTGTCTTTACTTAACACCTCTATCACACCACATAATTATAATTTCCTCTCTGTGAGAAAACATTTAAGATCTAGTTTTTAAGCAATTTTGAAATATATAATATGGTATTGTTAGCTATAATCAGTATGCTATGCATCAGAGCTCCAGAACTTACTCACTTTCTAGTTGCAAGTTTGTATCCTTTAACATCTTCCTAGTTCCCCAACCCCCCCCCCCCAGCCCCTGGGAACTACCATTCTACTTTGCTTTGGCAAGTTCAAGTTTTTCATATTCCACATATAAGTAATACCACACAGGATTTGTCTTTGTCCGACCTATTTCATTAAGCATAATCCCCTCAAGGTCCATCCATGCTGTCACAAGTGGCACGATTTCCTTCTATCTTATGGCTGAAAATATTCATTTGAATGAATATATATATATATATATATATATATATATACGACATCTTTACCCCTTATCCATTGACTGACACTTTTGTTCCATAGCTTGGCTATTGTGAATAATGCTGCAATAAACATGGTTACACAGGTATCTTTTTGATAACCTATTCTTTTATATTTTATTTTATTTCTTTTCAGTGTTCCAAAATTGATTGTTTATGCACCATACCCAGTACTCCATGCAATATGTGCCCTCCTTAATACCCACACCAGGCTCACATAACCCTCCAACCCCCTCCAAAACCCTCAATTTGTTTCTCAGAGTCCACAGTCTTTCATGGTTTGTCTCCCCCTCCAATTTCCCCCAACTCACTTCTCCTCTCCATTTCCCAATGACCTCCGTGTTACTCCTTATGCTCCACAAAAAAGTGAAACCATATGATAATTGACTCTCTCTCTGCTTGACTTACTTCACTCAGCATAATCTCTCCAGTCCCATCCATATTGATACAAAAGTTGGGTATTCATCCTTTCTGGTGGAGGCATAATACTCCATTGTGTATATGGACCACATCTTCCTTATCCATTTGTCTGTTGAAAGGTATCTTGGTTCTTTCCACAGTTTGGTGACATGACTATTGCTGCTATGAACACTGAGGTACAGGTGGCCCTTCTTTTCACCACATCTGTATCTTTGGGGCAAATACCCAGTAATACAATTGCAGGGTCATAGAATGACTCTATTTTTAATTTCTTAAGGAATCGCCACACTGTTTTCCAAAGTGGCTGCACCAACTTGAATTCCCACCAACAGTGTAAGAGGGTTCTCCTTTCTCCACATCCTCTCCAACACTTGTTTCCTGTCTTGTTAATCTTTGCCATTCTAACTGGTGTAAGGTGATCTCTCAATGTGGTTTTGATTTGAATCTCCCTGATGGCTAATGATGATGAACATTTTTTTCATGTGTCTGTTAGCCATTTGTATGTCTTCTTTGGAACAAGAACCCAGGACCTGACGGATTCCCTGGAGAATTCTACCAAACATTCAATGAAGAAATAATACCTGTTCTCCTGAAGCTGTTTCAAAAAATAGAAACAGAACAAAAACTTCCAGACTCTTTTTAGGAAGTCAGCATTACCCTGATCCCCAAACCAGGCAAAGACCCCACCAAAAAGGAGAATTTCACCCAAATATCCCTGAGGAATATGGATGCTAAGATTCTCAACAAGATCCTAGCTAATAGTATCCAAAGGTACATTAAAAAGATTATCCACCATGTCCAGGCAGGACTTAACCCTGGGATGCAAGGGTGGTTCAACATTCGCAAATCAATCAATGTGACAGAACAAATCAATAAGAGAAGACAGAAGAACCACATGGTCTTCTCAATTGATGTAGAAAAAGCATTTGATGTAGAAAAAGCATCCATTCCTGATTAAAATGATTCAAAGTATAGGGATAGAGGGAACATTCCTCAACTTCATAAAATCTATTTATGAAAAACCCACAGCAAATATCATCCTCAATGGGGAAAAGCTGACAGCCTTCCCTTTCAGATCAGGAACACGACAAGGATGTCCACTCTCACCACTCTTGCTCAACATAGTACTAGAAGTCCTAGCAACAGCACTCAGACAACAAAAAGAAATAAAAGGTATTCAAATTGGCAATGAAGAGTCAAACTCTCTTTCTTCGCAGATGACATGATACTTTATATGGAAAACCGAAAAGACTCCACCACCTAAACTACTAGAACTCATACAGCAATTCAGTAACATGGAAGGATACAAAATCAATGCACAGACTTTCTCATACACTAACAAGGAAAATAAAGAAAGGGAAATTAGAGAAGTTATTCCATTTACTATAGCACCAAGAACCATAAGATACCTGGGAATAAACCTAACCAAAGAGGTAAATGATCTGTACTCGAGGAACTACAGAACACTCATGAAAGAAATTGAAGAAGACACAAATAGATGGAAAACCACTCCATGCTCATGGATCGGAAGAATAAACATTGTTAAAATGTCTATACTGTCTAGAGCAATCTATACTTTCAATGCCATCCCAATAAAAATTTCACTGGCATTTTTCAAAGAGCTGGAACAAATAATCCTAAAATTTGTATGGAACCAAAAGAGATCCCAAATTGCTAAGGAAATGTTGAAAAAGAAAAAACAAAACTGGGGGCATCATGTTACCTGATTTCAAGCTTTACTACAAAGCTGTGATCACCAAGACAGCATGGTACTGGCACAAAAACAGACACATAGACCAGTGGAACAGAGTAGAGAGACCAGATATGGACCCTCAACTCTATAGGCAAATAATCTTTGACAAAGCAGGAAAAAATATCCAATGGAAAAAAGATAGTCTCTTAAATAAATGGTGCTGGGAAAATTGGACAGCTATGTGTAGAGGAATGAAACTCAACAATTCTCTTAGACTATACTCAAAGATAAACTCGAAATGGATAAAAGACCTCAACATGAGGCAGGAATCTATCAAAATTCTAGAGGAGAACATAGGCAGTAACCTCTTCGACATCGGCCACAGCAACTTCTTTGAAGATATGTTACCAAAGGCAAAGGAAACAAAAGTGAAAGTGGGACTTCATCAGGATCAAAACTTCTGCACAGCAAAGGAAACAGTCAACAAAACGAAGAAGTAGCCCACAGAATGGGAGAAGATATTCGCAAATGACACTACAGACAAAGGGCTGATATCCAAGATCTATAAAGAACTCCTCAAACTCAACACACACAAAACAGATAATCACATCAAAAAATGATAACCTGTTCTTATTTGCTTTGGATACATACTCAGAAGTGGTATTGTTGGATCATAAAATCAACATACAGAAATCAGTTTTGTTCCTATACACTAACAATGAAAGAAATGAAAAAGAAATAAAGAAAACTATCTCATTCACAATAGTATCAAAAACAATAAAATACTTACAAATAAATTGAACTAAGGAAATGAAGGATCTGTACAATGGAAATTACATGACTTTGATGAAGAACATTGAAGAAGACACACAGAAAAGTGGAAAGCTATCCCATGCTCATGGGCTGGAAGAATTAATTGTGTTGCAGTGTCCATACTACCCAAAGCCATCTATAGATTCAGTGCAATTCCCACCAAAACTCCAATGGCATTTTTCAGAGAGATAATAAAAAAATTGAATGAAATCACTGAAGACCCTGAATAGTCACAGCAATTCTGAGAAAGAAGAACAAAGCTAGAGGCATCACACTTCCTGATTTCAAACTATACTATAAAGCTATAGTAATCAAGGCAGTATGGGAGTGGCATAAAAACAGGCACATAGACCAAAGGAACAAAGTAGAAAGCCCAGAAATAAATTGCTGCATGTAAGGTCAACTATTATTTGACAAGGTAGCCAAGAACACTTCATGTGGAAAGGACACGGTCTTCAGGAAATGGGTCAGGGGAAACTAAAGAACAATACATAGAAAAATGAAATTGAACCCCTGTCTTCTGCTTACAAAAATTAAGTCAAATGAATTAAAAACTTAAACATAAAACCAGATACCATAAAATTTCTAGAAGAAAACATAGGGGGAAAGCCCTTTGACACTGGTGTTAGAAATGATCTTTCGGACACGACACCAAAAGCAAAAGACACAAGAACAAAAATCAACAAGTGGAACTACATCCAGCAACAACAACAAAACCTTTCTGCACAGCAAAAGAAATGATCAACAAGATGAAAAGGCACTCTATAAAATGGGAAAAAATATTTGCAAATCATGTATCACATAAGGGGTTATTATCCAAAATACCTTATAAAAGTACCTGAAGAATGTAACAACTAATAAACGAAGGAAAAAAATCCAATTAAAGGGACGCCTGGGTGGCTCAGTGGGTTAGGCGACTGCCTTCGGCTCGGGTCATGATCTCAGGGTCCTGGGATGGAGTCCCACATTGGGCTCTCTGCTCAGCGAGGAGCCTGCTTCCTCCTCTCTCTCTCTCTCTGCCTGCCTCTCTGCCTACTTGTGATCTCTCTCTGTCAAGTAAATAAATAAAATCTTAAAAGAAATCCAATTAAAACATTGACAGATGACACAGACATTTTTCCAAAGAAGACATCTGAATGGCCAATTAGTACACGAAAAGATGCTCAACATCAGCCATCATCAGGGAACTATCTGGCAAGGCATACACACAAAAACCTCAGGACTTGAACCAGGAGACATGCAGAGTCTGTGTGGGGATCAACAGATGGGCTTTCTCACAGGCTTGTCCCTCATTCCTGCAGGTTTGCCCAGAGCGTACTTACCTAAAACTGCCTAGAACTACTACTACTGTTCTCACTACTGGAGTGTCTCTAGGGAGTGCCTGGCCCAGGCCTTTGATCTCCAGCAGAGCCTCAGAGCAGTAGCAACAGCCCCATCTCTTGAGGCTGGAAGGTCCTGCATCCTCTGCAGGTTCCCATCTGAGGTTTCTAGCCCACTTCTCGGCCAAATGACCCAATTCAGTCAAGGCTGGCCTATCCTCTATTGTTATTCTACGTATCTGGGATCCTCGCCTCACCCACTCTGATCTATCCTTGGTACTCTAGGAACCTGTTCTCAAGAGGTAGGTCACCTGGGGCCAGTATGTGTCACAGCAAGACCAGCAGGGCAGAAGGAAGCTCAGGGATGACCCCAGCTGGCTCCCCTCCTAGGAGCTTGCCCGAAGCAGACCTCACGCTCTCCTGACACGCCTCCCTGTGTGGGTTTCTCTTTCTTGTTTGGTCACGATAGGTGGTAATTCATACGCCTGTCCTATTTGGGACCAGTTGTCGATGGCATCTGAGTCAGGGTAAGACCTAGATCTATTCCCCTTGCTATTTTTCCGACTCCTGAATATATTGCATGGCATGCATTTCAGTAAAAGCATGGCTTAGTGAATTTGAAGGGCTGCACAGAAGACATCAGTAATGATCAAGAGATCAAAAATAAGGTCAGTAAAGAGACCTAAGAATTGGAAACCACAAAGGGACTCGATTTTCAACATGGCATGAAGTTGTCAAAAAGTGTCTAGTTTTCAGGCGCCTGGGTAGCTCAGTTGGTTAAGCACCCAACTCTTGATTTGGGCTCAGGTCATGATCTCAGGATTGTGAGACTGAGCCCCATGTCAGGCTTTGTGCTGGGCATGGAGACATGGGATTCTCTCTCTCCCCCTCTGTTCACTCCTCCACACCCGCTCATATGCACGCTCTCTCTCTAAAAAAAATAAAAATAAAAACCAAAAGTGTCTAGTCTTTACCAATGATTGAATAATAAAACTAAGCTTACTTAGAACTGATGACATTGTGGTGAGATTGTACTATTCACATATTACAAATCTACATATACTTTATCTACAGAGTTCATGGTTAATACTGGACGATCTAAGCCAAGGTATCTTCACTGACATTGGGCGTCCACTAACTCCACAGGAAAGAGCTGATAAGTGGATCACGCTTTGAAACTGACAAAAAAGCAAGCAATGAGATTGTATATGGAGGTTTTCACAGCCAAATGAATTAAAGGTAGACTGAATGGTGTGTGGGGGCTGGATGAAGAAATCTCTCTCTATTCCGAGTAAGAGATCAGTTCTCAAGTTCGCACGTACAGAATGGATCATTCTTCATCCAAGCATGATTTCCCATCTAGAGACTATGGATGGATTCCACACCTCTTTCCCTCCCTGTGGAGTGGACCTGTGGCTATATTCTGATCAATTTTCTTAAAGAGCAGCCACTTGTCTTTATCTCTCTTTCACCTTTCAATGGAAGAAAACATGGATAAGGAGGCAATTCAACTTCAGCTGTGTAGATAAGAAGAGAACGCTCAAGTGGAACAGTGTTATGGGCTGAACTGTGTCTCCCCCAACTTCATACGCTGAAGTCCTAACCATCAGTACCTCAGAATGTGACTACATTTGGTGATTAAGATGATGCCATTAGGGTGGATCCTCATTTAATATGGCTGGTGTCCTTGCAAGAGGAGGAAAATTGGACACAGAAATATACAGAGAAAGACAATGTGAAGACAGGGAGAAGTTGGCCACCTCTGCGTCCTGGAGAAACAACGCTGGTGACACTTTGATCTCTGACTTTTAGCCTCCAGAATGGTGAGAAATAAATTTCTGTTATTTAAGCCACACGGTGTTTAGTACTTCCTTATGGAACTTTTATCAAGTGAATACAAACAGTTTGAAAAAAGAGTCATCCCTGAAGGAAGAAGAGCTAACTCCAGACGTTAGCAGGAGAGAGCTAAACTAGCTGGTTGAAACACATCTCTTTTGGGGTCCCTTTGTAATGACTACTTAACCTATCCTCCAGTATCATCCTTAGAGGGGGAAAAACAGAAACTGCATTTAAAAAAGAGACAGAGTGAGGCAAACTATGATATATTCACTAAACATAACCAGGAACCAGGGCTTCAGTGTGGAAAACAGCTGATAAAAACCTAAGGGTATAAGTCACATATTCCTCAAACTACCTAACATAGGCACACAAGATATCTGGAAGCAAGTACAGTTAAAAAAAAAAAAAAAAAAATGGTTGCGTCAGAGTCGACACTCTTTTCCAAATAATGTGGCTTCTCTACTTTTATAATTTAAAACTGTTTCGTTGACACTGTAATGTACCTTTAGACTTTTCTCAGTAATTTCTATGTATTCCTGTTAACTTTAAGTCAGCGGACAGAATTGCTCTTAGACATTAGCCTCACCTATTCTGACTGAGAAAAGCTCCATATTGTTCCTACTTCGTTCCTTCCTCGTCAGCAGTTCTTCCCAGCATTGTCTTGTTCCCTGCGTTGGTCCAGACAAGGAGTGCGGAGGTGTGCTCAGAGACGGAACACAGGGAGGAAAGATGGGAGGGAAGAAGGAGCGAGACGTTCCAGTTCCTTTCGTTCCACTGCAGTCCCTGAGGAATCCCTCATAAAACTGAAGCGAAGCTACTAAAAGCTGCCGAAGATTGTAGAAACATCTGTGTGGTAGCCACGAGGTGCAAATGAGGCCTGAGAATTTGCCAGCGTGAATGAAGTTAGCTGAATTAACAGCACGGGAAGTCAGTAATTAGATAGTTCGGCTCACCGAATCCATTCAGCAAATTGCAGTCATAAAAGCAGTATAGTTATGAGCTTGTCCAGTGCTCCAGACGGCTTCCCAGTCAGAAGTGATTTACAATTCATGCCACATAATCTCTTGTTTCTACCTTATGAAGATACACTCTTCTTTGTGAGAAATGCATGAAGTTTCTTTCAAAGCTGCTAGTAGAAAATGACCAGGTGAAAGTAGATAGGTCCAATTGTTTTTGTTGCTATTTTTAAAAATCTGTATAGCAAATCTAAATTTTTCAAGATAGATTATTTATTGTGTGTTGTTAGTAAGGAAAACAATTCTTAGACACAAAATAATTTTATCACGGATGCTTTTAAATACTGTTTCTTCATGCAATGCCTTAAATTAGAGGGGAGAGGCTCATTCAGGTAATAGAAGGGGAAGGGTGTGCATTTGTCAAATTTTGGAAGCAATGATGAACTATCTTGAATGCTATAATTAAGGAACAACTTAAACCAAAATAGCATTTCAATTTAGTAATAACTTCAAGGCCCTATGAACTCCTCAAGGCATGCAGAGAGGAATGGTTTTGTTGGTGGTGTTCAATGACCTATAAAAATGTTTGTCATAATATTAAAAACTCTCTTCCTATGGTTTGTACATGGATAGGGAATTGAAAATAGTAGGAAAACATGTATTTAGTATGCCATAATTTATTGAAAACATTAGAAACATTGAGAATTAATGTGTTCTATTTATTTTCAAAGACTTATCAAGAGTAGTTTGAACAGTGTTTTGAGTTCTTCTGCTTATACACCATGCAGTACTGGGTAAGTATCTTCCCTACTCCTTGGGGAATTTTAGATTCCTTTCCAAATCTGAGTCTGCTTCCACCATTTTGTACTTGCCCTTTCAACGTCACGAAAGAGAGTTCTTTCAATGTGAAGATTTACGCCAGCACCGCTTTCCTCGTTTTCGTGGGTGAGCTCGCCTTCGCTGAGTTCCTCCAGCTGTGTACCCAGCACCTCGCCAAGGGCAAGTGGTGGCGATCCCGACATCCCATGTCACCTACTGCAAACTCTACCGTCCACATCACTGCTTTCCATTTTTTTCCTAGCACTTCCCTCGGTCTGGGATCTCTTTTTGCAAAATGTCATGTGGCTTAGTAGTGGGGGTCATCTGAACCAAGTAAAGGTGTACCACGAATGTAAACTGAAGGAAGGGACGTCATCAGCTGCTGGTCACAGGGCACATCGGTTATTTGCATCATGATTTGCAGGTGGAAGAGTGAGCAGAGGAGTGCACACTGCCTGTGGCTACAGTTAATACGGCACGCTCCCTGAACTCTCAACTACTTTGTCCTTCCGTCCCTAAACCGCGGTAACTGGAATCTGGGCACATTAGACCAGGTAGAGTGAGGACAGGTGGATGTGGATACTGTTATCTAGGCACTTTTAGAACTTACTATCACACATATCCTGGGGGAAACATAAAAGAAATAAGTTTGTGTCTCAAAACTAAAGTACTAACCCAGTGAAATACAGAGTAGTGGAGACAACACAGGGTTGAAATTCCAAGTGCCTGGCTATGAACCCACAGTGTCCCATCATGCGTCAGCTGAGGGATGATGCCCAGGCTCCATGTTCCTCTGTAAAATGGGGGATAACAATGCCTTATAGGGTTATCATAAGGATTAAATGAATAATTCAGGTAAAAGGTTGAGAAAGGACAGTAAGCAACTCTCAAACACTATTATTACTAAATAAAAAATAATTCCAAATGATCTGAGAAGAGGGTGTCCCCATGTCAGAAAGCTTCTCCCACCTTCCTTACCCTCCATATAATTTTCTACTAGATCTGCCTGCCTCCTCTCTAGGAATATTGGCAATTTTATGGCGGAGGCGTCACACGATTGTTGGAGGACTGATGAATGGAGAGACAATCTTTTCTCCCTAGGCCACCTTGAGTCATGACCCCCATACCAGGCCACCAGCTCAAGAAGGGCTACTCGATTCTATTCTGGGCTCTGGAGAACAAAGAGGGAAGGAAGCAGAGAATGGAACAGAGGGAAAAATGAGAACGAGAAACACTTGTAGATGAAGGAAGATGCATCTGTTGCACATTATATCTAAATTAAAACAAACCCCTGACATGAACATCAAAAAGAAATATTTAGGGTGATTTATGTCACCTTTCGTCAAGAACTATAGTATAGGGTAAGGGAGCTCTCATGCTGTGTCTGATACAAGATATCACTCATAAATGAGGAGCCCGATTCAAAAGTGAGGCCGAAACATCTAATAATACAGCAGATTACTGGTAGGCATCCACATTTTCTTAGAAAGCAAAAAGACAAAATGCCTCCTGGTTTTACAAATCATTGAATTTACATTATTTACCTATTTCTGCTATTTCCCTAAGGGGGTCAGTTAATGAAATTATTCTTTAAAAATTGTTCCCACCAAAGGCCACCTGTTTCCCTTTACTAGCGAGCTGCACATTTCTGAAAGGACGACTTATTTTCGCGGTTGACTTTACTGGCGTCCACTTGTTTCTGTTGGCTGTATGGTTAGAGCAAAATGCTCACCGATACTCACAAAGCAACCACATTCTTCCGAGGGCACTTTGCAGCCAAGTGCTCCCTCTAAGTTCTGTGGCCTAAGCCAAGTCCAAGTTCCTCCCTCTCAGCCGAGGGATCATCCCTCACCTCAGGTGAAGTCCCGATGAACAACCTGAAGAGCAACTTGTCAAAACCCATCACCCGCCTGCCCCTCTGGGTGCCTGAGTCATGTCCTCGCTGGCAAGGCCTTCTTGACCAAGTCTGGGTCTTCTTAGGGTCCTGGGTCTACGAACCAGGGGCAGGGAACAGGAGTAATATAATCCAGCAGATGGGCATACCTTATGACAGGATTAGAAGATCCTGACCTTCCAAAGGTGGCTGTGTTTTTACCTACTCATTCGGGAGCACTCAGCTAAACGTCCAAGGTCCAAGATGCACCAAGCGTTAGGGCTGGGAAGAGCCTCTGTTATTACTGTTGCCATTTAACTGGTAACATCGCCAACAACCAGAAAGCACATCAGTTCCTAGGTCTAAAAGCACCTCCCAGTCTCCCAGCCTGGTGTTCTTTCCCGGTTATCTTATATCCTTGTTTCTTTTTGCCACTTCCTTTTTTTAAAGTGTCATTATACATTTAGATACCCGTAACTGCTGTTCAGTTTAATAGATTCTACCAAGTGGAGGGATATGCAATCTGAGGTATATTATCTATGTGTGACTAGTCACACATAGATATGAGCATATGCACACACCCCAAAATGCCCACTTTTTTTTTTTTTTAATGTTTGTAGAATACCCCCACAAGCCAAAGAACCTTCTGGGCTACACCTAAGAATGCACGGAAATTGTCTGAGACCCATGGGCAAGCACATGAGAGAAGGATCCTAAAAGATGTGTTGAACTGCTGGGGAAGCTTGCCCTACCAGCATGGTCGAGGTTGTGCACTGCAAATATCTGCTTTTCTTGCCTCATGCTGGGTTCTGCCTATGCTACCTGGGTACATCATAAGCGTACAGTGATTTTGCAGTAAGTGCGTGGTAACTGTAATGTTATCAGGAAGCAGAATGACCGTACAAGGATAAGAAATAAAATAAGGTCAGGTTTTAAAATGAAATGTTTCCTTTATTCTTTTTGTGTTGAGAAATTCAAATAAATCATCGATACCTGACATTACTGATTGGACATGACAAATGAAATAAAGAAATGAGGTCACTTCCTAAAGAGTTTGGCACATAGACGTGACACACACATACACACAAGCGCCCATGGTCACATGGAGAGCCACACTTCTTCACGGGAAGCTCCATCCCTAGCAGGGACCGCGGGAATGACAGCCTGTGAGGACAGCAGTGTGTTCTCCCCACTATTTCTTATTTGCACTTCTGTCCCCACAATGTACTGCAGTACAAGTGTCCTTGGAGTTTCTTTTCTTTTTTTAAGCACCAGGCTCAGGCAGTATGCTTGGGTGCCTGGGTGTTTGGTTTCATTCAATACCATGCTTGGACTTGGGTAAACCATTGGCTGATGACCAGATTCTAAGAAAAAATGTAAAATTTGGAATTACTTTAAAAAGGGCATCATCTATTATTCTTTTCAGTTTGTCTATAAAGACACAGGTATAGTTGATACAGTTGTTGACATGGCCTTGCTTTTTTTGGCCAGATGATCAATCCAATATAGATAGTATTTCTAATATGAAAAAAATCTCCATTTACTTGACTAAATTCATATCTTATGGGACATCTAAGATTCCTAGATTATACTGAAAACCTGAATGCATATAAGCATTTGATGAAGATATTGGAAGGAAAATTGGATTACGGGGAAACTATCTTTGCAGGGGCTCAGTAGAGATAAGGCATGGAGTTAGAATTGTTTGTTACTACTCATTTGATGCCTTATCTCCATCAATGGCCACAGAAATGTTAATCTAGTTCCTCTTCCTCATCCCCTTTAAAACACAAGTAAAGAATGTTGTCTTGAATTAACCAGGTAACTCTCTAGATTTGAAATATTGTTAGGATTAGCAAACACACCCCAAGATGCCTTCTGGTTTTAAGAGTGAATGGCTGAAGATACAGCACAGAGGGCAAAGGACAGAGACACACTTCAAAAAAATCAAAATAATGCCTGGTACAAAAGGCCAGCTGAGTTCTTTCACTAAAAACCTGCATTATAAGGACTTTAATCTTAAAACTAAATATTAATGGTGTAATTATATTTTTCTCCCAGAAGTAAGAGGAGAAAAGAAAAGAAGAAATAAAGAAAGGAAGAAAAGAAGGGAAGAAGGAAGAGGGAGGAAGGAAAGGTAGAAATAAGTGATGATTACACTCCTGTCCCTCAGAGGAAAGAGGTGCAGTGATCAATAATGTAGTTAAAGCCTGCATCAAATACAAAGGTTCTCTTTCCACTATCAAAATCTGCAAAGTAGAATTTTTCATTTGCTTCACTCCTAAAAAGAGATAGAGTTTATTACCTTCAAAGTCCACATCTCCCACCAATTTTGTCTTTCCCGTCACTGGGTCATGGACGTAGTTGATACCCACATCGATTACAGCAGCACCTTCTTTAACCATATCTGATGTAATCAACTTTGGAATACCTGAAGGCAAAACAGAGTTGGAAAATACTTCACCTTCATCCTTGAGCATAGCAAAGGTTTATATATCTAATGTTTCATTGTCATGGGTTTAAAAGATGTACAGAATACACTGTTTCTAGGAAGAAATGTGATCATTTGATCATTTCTTGATCAAGCAGAAGAAGAAAGGCACATGGTGGCTTCTGTGCATGAAATCCTGCCTGGATTGACCCTTTCACCTCTGAGATTGCTACCAGACTTCTCCAGATGGGCACCCAGTGGAGTAGCATCCTTTCGTATTTCATGCACTGTAAATAACATGGGGGCCTTTTGGACATGAAGCAGCCTCCTGTCCAGGTTGGGTGGAGTGAAAACTCTTTGGAAATTGGAGGTAGAGAAAAGGAAGGGTGGAGTGGGAGGGGGAAGGTGAATAAAAAGAAAACAATGAGATGATAATAATTTGAATTCTCAGGGTTGTAGTAAATAGTCAAGTACTGCACACGTCATGGTATCACATCAACTCTAAACACAATGTTACCTTGGAATTTCTTTTCATTTTTTCTTGGTTTCTTTGATTCATTATGTTTGTATATGACTTGGAAAGGTATATGATATACTCAGCTCTACTCACTATTTCTCCACTGCAGTGAAAGATAACTTACGTCTTACGTTGCCGTTCATTTTCTAGAATGATTTTCTTAACTTTATTTCAAGTCTGACAGTGCCAGCTAACAGGGGTTAATGTTCCAATTATTTTTGTTAATTACTAAGATACCATCCCCAAACTTAGTGTCTTAAAACAACACTTCATTATTACATTTCACGGTTTTGTGGGTTGACTGAGCTCAGGAGTTGGGTCTTCCTTGGGGGTCTTTCATAGAGCTGGAATCTGACGGTGGCTAAGGCTGGAGCTATCCCAAGATGTGACTGGGCTGATTGTGCAAGATGGCTGACTCACAGGGCTGCACTTGCTGTTCGTGCTTGGTGGAGCTCAGTGGGGGCTATCAGCTGGAGCACACAGACGTGGCCTCTCCTGTGGCTTGGGATTCCGGCAGCTGGCTTCCAAGAATGAGTGTTCCAAGAAACGGGGACCAGAAGTTGCCACTAGCTCAAGGATGGAAACTGGGAGCTGGCACAGTATCACTTCTGTCATATTCTATCAGCTAGCCAGTGACAGAATCCACTTGGATTTCAAGGACAGAGAGTCCACTTTTTAGTGAGAGGAAAATCAAAGATTTTGCGGCCATCTTTATAACCATCGTGTCTAGGAGGTGATTTACTCATTTTCACATTCTACATCCCTTGGAAGAAAAAGACACATGCTGTGTTGTCAGAGGCTTTCTGCTACATTTAAACTATTAATTTAAACATTCCATGGGGTGCCTAGGTGGCTCAGTCATGAAGTAGCTGCCCTCAGATCAGGTCATGATCCCAGGGTCCTAGGACTGAGACCCGCATTGGGCTCCCTGCTCAGCGGAAAGCCTGCTTCTTGCTCTCACACTCCCTTGATTGTGTTCCCTCTCTCAGTATCTCTCTGTCTCTGTCAAATAAACACAATCTTAAAAAAATTAATAAACATTTCAGATGGCTTAAATGTCACTTTGTCGACATATGATTTTTAATACAAATAAGAATTTAAAGGCTGGGATGCCTGGATGGCTCAGTGGATTAAGTGTCTGCCTTCAGCTCAGGTCATAATCCCAGGAGAGTCCCACATTGGCTCTTTGATCAGTGGGAGTCTGCTTTTCCCTCTGCCTGCTGCTCCCCCTGCCTGTGCTTGCTTGAGCGCTCTCTCTCTCTCTCTCTGGCAAATAAATAAATAAATAATAAAATCTTTAAAAAAAAAATTAAAAGCCATAAGGAAATGATCGGAGCTAAAATAGATGTAGCTATCTGATAGGTTCCTCAACCACGTAATAATATAACCAATGAGGCACTGATGTTTGAAATATGTTATTTCTCTTGCTTTCTTATCCTAGCCCATAGAACTTCTTCCTTTTTATCAGGTCTAGCATAGATACTAAGCACTGTTCTAAAGATAGTCATAAATCCTATTTCTTCTTGGAATCCAATAGAAAAAGAAAACATAGCCTTTTGGCTCCCTGAGCAGTGCCACGGCGGTCAACAAGAACAAGCACCTTATGAAAGGTGGCAAAAGGGAGCCAAGAAGAAAGCAGTTGATCCATTTTTGAAGAAAGACTGGTATGATGTGAAAGCACCAGCTATGACCAATGCAAGAAATTTTGGAAAAACATTAGTTACAAGAACACAAAGAACCAAAATAGGATCTGATGGCCTCAAGGGCCGTGTATTTAAAGTGAGCCTTGTTGATCTGTAGAATGATGAAATTGTACTTAGAAAATTCAAGCTAATTACTGAGGATGTTCAGGGCAAAAACTGTCTTACTAATATCCATGGAATGGATCTTATCCACAACAGAATGTGCTTCATGGTCAATAACCAGCAGACCATGACTGAAGCTCATGTTGATGTCAAGACTACTTTGTCTATTTTGTGTTGGTTTTACTGAAAAATACAACAATCAGATTTTGCTCAGCACCGACAGGCACCCCAAATTCAGAAAAAGATGATGGAAATCATGACCTGAGAGGTGCAGAAAACAACTTGAAAGAAGTGGCCAAGAAATTGATTCCAGATAGCCTCAGGAAAGACACAGAATGGCCTTGTCAATCTATTTATTCACTGCATGATGTTTTTCTTTGTTAGAAAAGTAAAAACGCTGAAGAAGGCCAAGTTTGAGTTGGGAAAGCTCATGGAGCTTCACAATGAAAGTAGTTGTTCTGGAGAAGCCACTGGGGATGAGACCAGTGCTAAAGTTGAATGAGCTGATGGATGTGAGCCACCAGTCCAAGAATCAGTTTAAAATTCAGACTTTTAGTGCTCACAAAGAAAATAAATAAATAAATAAATAAATAAATAAATAAGTAAGTAAATAAAAATACCTTATTGAGGTATTTAATTTCTAATCATTCTTTTTATATAATCTAAGCTTGGTGAATCATGTTCTGAACTGCGGGTGGTGTGAACTTTTCTGAACTGTTGTATGGATTTTATCCATTGTTCTTAGTTACTGCAGAGCTCCAAAAGGGTAGTGATCTATTTTAAGCTGTAGTGATCTGAATGGAAGTTGTACAGATGGTTAATGAAAGTAAATATTCTCTTTAAAAAGGAAAAAAGGACATATATATTGATATATGATATAGCTGCAGGAAATATTTTAAAGATGAAAACGTTGATGAAATAGATATTAAAATCCAGCTACTATGCTTTTGAGAAAGATTCAAATTTCCCTCCCAGCTGTAGCTGTTCATTATGTTTTCTTAGAGAATATCAGACTCACAATAATCAAATGAACAATTTTCAAAATAGAAAGAAATGCATGCTTGACTTTAGTTCTCAGGAAAATTACAAAATGGAAAACCTTAAATACATGATTAATTTTTTCTGAGGATGACATCAGATATGTCCATTTTAGAAAAATCTAGAAAAAATCTTAAGTTTAGGATGAAAATAAAAATCACATAATCATGACATTCAAAGATAGTAAGTATATTTTTATTGTTTTTCTAGGATATATAAATATTTATATGTTATATATAAAATATGATACCTATAACTTTGCCAATATTGTGTTTATGTATCCTACCATTCTGTCATTAAAATTAAATTGTGAGCATCTCCCCATTTTATCAATTATTTGAAACTTAAAACCCACATGAAATAATTTCTTATATAGATTAACATAATAAGTTATACAGTTCTGAAATCTTTCTAATATTTTGCTATTATAATTAAATGCAGTGATGATCATTTCTGTTCAGAAAACCCTGGATGATTTCTATTTATTTATTAATTAATTTATTTTTAACTTTTAACTTTTTTTGTGTGTGTGATTTTATTTTATTTTTTCCAGTGTTCCAAGATTCTGGATGATTTCTTAATTGCAGCATCAAATTTTTTCACTAAACCCTTATTAACATGATGGAGAAACATGGTTGGATGAAAGCTCTCATTGGTATGTCAGGGATAGTTAAATAATGTTTTCTAAAACTGTTGATCAATGCATCTGTAAGAAGTTCTATAGAGGTTTTCTATGAAAAGTATTTGTTGGTGCCATTTAAAAAATATTTTTAAAGAACTTGGAAGAACATACTGGCACCATGATGATGATTTCTTCTTTGTTCTCCTTCAGGTCTATTTTCTGCCTTTCTCTGCTCTACTCTATTCTGGGGCTAATCTTACAGAGGTCTTGCATTCTTCTGATATCTCTTGGAACCCTGTGACAGCCATGAGAATAAACTCAAGATAGCCTACTGGACGATACAAATCCTGTGGAGGAAAGCTGAGTCATTTCAGCTGAGGCCATTGTAGACTAGACTCTAGCTAACCAGCTGAAGGCAGATGCTAGAGAAAGCTCAGTCAAACTCAGAAGAAACAAGCCAAGGTCACCATAACTGACCAGCTGAACACAAAATAATGAGAAATTAAAAAAAAAAAAAAAGGTGGCTGTTTAAAGTGATTGAGATGTTTTGGTTTTTGAACACAGCAGTAGCTGCACAGCCTATATGTGTAAATGAACAAAATCAGAGCAGTTAATACGTAGCCCACTTTGGGATGGCGACTGTAAGTAACAAGAGAATTTAAAGAGGAGATAAATGTATAATTCTGACCAGGTGTTGCACTTGATTAAAAATTCATGAAAGGGGCACCTGAGGGGCTCAGTGGTTAAAGCCTCTGCCTTTGGCTCAGGTCATGATCCCAGGGTCCTGGGATCAAGCCTCACATCGGGTTCTCTGCTCAGCAGGGAGCCTGCTTCCCCCACCACACCTCTGCCTGCCTCTCTGCCTACTTGTGATCTCTGTATGTCAAATAAATAAATAAAATCTTTAAAAATAAATACATAAATAAAAATTCATGAAAAACCAGGGATGCCCAGGTAGCTCAGTCAGTGGGGCATCCTACTTTTGATTTTGGCTCAGGTCATGATCTCAGGGTTGTTGGATGAAGCCCTGTGTCAGGTGTTGGGCTGGACATAGAGTCTACTTGAGATTCTCTCTCTCCCTCTCCTTCTGTCTCTCCCCTCTTCCTTCTCTAAAAGAAAAATCAATCAGTCAATTAATCAATTAGGCTATTCTAAGGCAAACAGAGTCCAGATACAAGGGTATAATGTTTTCCACTATGTTTTCAGCGGAGTTTCTCTGGAAGCACTGGTTGAATTCTAGAGGCTACTCTAGAGAAGAATGATTAGAATGGATCCAGAACTCATGTCATGTGGAGCAAGTGCTATTGAACTAGTTGGTTTAACTGTTTACTACCAGTCTGCAACAGGGTAAACAAGCTCATGCCATGATGTAAAACAATTCTCTCACTAAACACACTGTTTAATTCAGCGAGCTTTCTTTTTTCATAGCAAGGCTCTCTCAGTGAAGGAAGCAGGATGCTGATGTATATTCCAGCTCAGGAGCCTTTTCTCCTTGTGGACCTGTGGTTCCTAGAGGGTAAGAAAGAGTCATGGACCAGTATACTGGTCCACACACTGAATACCTCTGCAATAGAAGAATGGTTGAACAATCTAAGGCTGCTTATCTCAGGAAAAACAAACCAAAGAAACCAAACAACTGAAAACAAAAACAAAACCCAATAATTGTGGTAGTGTCATCAATCGGTTAAACTGAATAGGGTAGATTTACTCTAAATGTTTTCAGAAGTAAGAATGAAAGAAGGAGGGAACACAGGGAATAGCCTTCAGATCATTACAGAGAATATTTTAAGAATAAGAAAATGTTCCACATAAAGATGTGTAGATATATAAAATGGAATACTATGCAGCCATCAAAAAGAGAAATCTTGCCATTTGCAATGGTGTGGATGGAACTAGAGGGTATTATGCTGAGCGAAATAAGCCAGTCAGAGAAAGACAATTATCATACGATCTCTCTGATATGAGGAATTTGAGAGGCAGGGCAGGGGTTCATGGTGGGAAGGGAAGGAAAAAATGAAACAAGATGGGACCTGGGAAGGAGACAAACCATAAGAGACTCTTAATCTCAGGAAACAAATGGAGGGTTGCTGGGGGGTTGGGGGAGGGATAGAGTGGCTCGTTATGGACACTGGGGAGGGTATGTGCTATGGTGAGTGCTGTGAAGTGTGTAAGACTGATGATTCACAGATCTGTACCCCTGAAGTAAATAATACATTATGTTAATTTAAAAAATAAATAAATCATACAAACCTAAAGAAAGGAAAAGAAAGAAAGAAAGAAAGAGGAGATGCTTTACAATGAGAAACTGTATAATGCCCTTATTCCTCACTAGAAATATTCACAATCAGTTAAAGAAGGAATTGATCTGGGAAGGTTAGTAATGCCTTCCATTTCTATGATTCAAACATTGTCTGTTGTATAGTCAAATTAAATGTCCCTTTCTTTCTCTCTCAACTAATTCATTTCTGATCTTTGCAGAATCAAGGATCTGATTCTCATCCTATCATTCTATTAAAGAAAAGAAAAAAATAATATAAACCATATTTAGTGCTCAAATTATAACAAATGTACATATAAAATCTGTCTCAGATATTATAAATACTCCTAGGCATCTATCTACATTGTTGTCTTGTAGAGGCAAATGATTGGAAGTATAAAGTTGTTCATTAATTATATATTTAAATACACTGAAAAGAAATTTCTTAGACAAGATGTACTTAGTTCCCCAAGTATACAAATGTGATATATTTAAATTCTTATATCTGATGACAGTGAAATAGAATTAAAAGCTATTTAAATATTTGCTAAATATTTAAACACCAACAGGTTTTAAATGCTATTAGGATGTGGAGTCAGAGTTTTTTTTTTTTTAAGTTGAAAATGAATAGTGATTTCAAATAACTATTTCCTATGAGATTTATTTATCTATGTATTTATTTATTTATTTTGCTGATAATTCCATGGAAACCTATCCTTAATTCTTATATAATTTGAAGGCTCAAGCATTGTATGTGAGAACCGAAACCATCCACACCCACATAGCTTACTGTATACATTAATATGACTTTACTATTCCACTGTCTTCATCAACATGACTATTATTCCAGGAAGCTCTTGCTCAGAAAATCAAAGTTGTAATTAATTTCACTGTCCTGGGAAGTTATTAAGAAACTCATTTTAATTAATATCTAATTATTTAGCTTTTGAGTAGATAGTATCACATGACTATTTGTTCTCCAAGACCCTTGAAAAATCCTTGCTTCAAAATCCTTTACCTTGTTGTACCCACCAATCCTAAACTTTTGTATTATGTTCCTTACCCAATCCTATGCAAGCCTACACATTGAAAGACTTGCCTTAAAACTAATTCCAACATCTAAAGATCCCAACTTTACTTCCATACTCCAAGACACTACTAAGGTAAACTGGCTCCCAGGGAGTTGTTGGGGGGGGGGGGGGGGGAATCCCTGATTTGTGGAATTTGATCATTTCTGTGGTATAAAAACTCTTCTATGGCATAAATACCCCTACCATAGGACCTCAAGATGGCAAGCGACATCAACTGAACATGGAATTAGAAAGAGATGCTCAGAATTAACCTTCACAGGGTTGATGATTGTAGGAAGGTCCAGGACACCACTCTTCCTAATAGACCGCCAAGACAGTATCTTCCCACAACTCTGTAACCATAAGCTTAGATAGTTTTATCAATGGATTGTTTGGGTATTTAGGGAGAGCCAAAATTCAACAATAGTGGAGATCCACGAAGATCTCATCAGTAACCACTCTTGGCCATGATTCAAGATCTCAACTCAGAAACTATGGGTACTTCTGTGGCCTCTTGAGCCTCTTGCTGGGATAGGGAACTACTGGTCTCCCTGGAATGATGAGGTAAGTCTTTTACTGAGTCTGAACTTTGGTTTCTTTTATTAAAGCTCCCCAAATGCTGAACTTATTTTGTCTCCAAGAGTAAGGAACCCTTTTTAAGAATCCTTTGATTACTTAATCAGTTAAAAATATTTTATCCTTAGTAGAGATCAGTCTCACTACTTAAAATGAAATTTGCCTATGTCCCTGTCATTTTTGTTGTATCTCTACATGGGAGAAGTTCACAGGGAGGAGATGTGAGTAACCTGGATAAATCCATTCTTCAAATCAGCTCTAAGAACTGAGAAATTCAGAGAGTGTCTTCTGAACTTTGGGAAATCCTGTGGAAGAACTGTGCCTCAGGTCACTAAGTTAAATTTCATGAGGACATTCTTCATAAAACAAGAACCTTGTTTTGTTTGTGCAATTTCCCCAAACCTTTGTGTTGGGGGAGAACCGCAAATTGGTCAGGTTTGCAACTGGAGAGGGGCCAGCCATTAGATGTGGGGGAGTGAGGTACAAGGTGTACAAATAGCACTTTCAACTGACCAGCCCCAGACTCTCCTGGATTTGCCTCACTCTAAAACCAACACCATTCTCCCCTCTGATACAGACTCCTGCTTCTGACATGCATTTATACTATATCCCAAATCCTTACTACCTCTTTCTAGATGGCATCATTTCACCAAGGATAAATGAAAACTATAACAGCCATTCTAAAGAAATTTTGAGGTGAACAAAAGTGTTCGTTGGAGAGGTTTTTTAGGACCTAAAGGAATAAAATTCCATCCATCCAGTGGTCTGCATTTTTTAATGTTTTTGCAGAAGTACTCAAAGGTATTCAGATTCTGTAACTGTTCCCTTAAAAGATGTTTTGGCCATGGCAAACAAAAGATAAAAACCTAAAAAAGGTCTGTCTTCTAGATTCCTCCAAATTTCAACACAACCCTAACAAGCTTCATCCTATTATTCCTCTTCCCTCAGCTATTTCCGCCATTTCCTTCCGAGTTGTTCTTTTAGCTCCTGGCTGGCCAGAACCCCGCAAAGTTAAATCCCCCACAGTACACGGAAAACTGCTTTGGTTTTAAGATCTAGTCTTGTTCTGAGCTGAAAGCCAGTGTTAAAGATTTTCCGATACCTGGAAAAGTTTTGTTTTCCAAAATAAGCTAAAAGTTAGACTTAAACTAATAGAGAATTGACTGTTTCTTAGAACATTCATCCTCCTAGTTAAAAATCCCAGTGGGTGAGGATAGAGATTCATTCAGAATTTTAGAGCCAGAAATAGAATGTCCGTTTCCTTTCCATATAGCAGCAAGCTCAAATTCGATTTTGTCTTTGTGCCTCCCAAGGCAATATGTTTTGCTTTTAGATCTCTATTTTGTTTTCTTTCCTGTCCCTTTAGTGCATAATAATCAATACTTATTTGCGTTCTTCTTAAGATATCAACACTATACCTACCTGGGTCATTACGCCCAGAGTTTACCAAGGCACTTCGCACTTTTCCCAAGCCCTCAGTTAGGGCCTATAGAATCCCAGGAATTCTACGCTTTCATTCAGATGATGATTCAGGGCAGAACACCCATTTCAGAAGATAGGAATCAGAAGCTGAATTTGAAGTTTCTAACAGTTCAAAGTGCTTTTATGTTATGCTGGTCCAGCAGCAGATATCTTCCTGAAGTACATACGACAGAAGAAACATTACAAGTTTAATAAACTAGCTATTAGATTTTACAGAAGCATTTGCTGTTGCAAACTCCTACCTTAATATTTAATAGTTTTCAAAACTCTTATCAGTTGTCCAAGTTCCTGATAAAACACTTCAATTCTATATTCTGGGATATTCAGTAACATATGAAATTTAATTGCCATATACTTATGATATCATCATTAAAAAATTCCAGCTTACAAATATAATTATATACTAAAGCCCAAGGCAGGTTTACAGAGGAAGGCTTGTGTGTTTTTTCCCCAAGCCAATTAATCCATCTATGAATTTATTTCTGAGAGAAAAAAAGACATATTATTAAAACATTTTCAGAAATAATTGGGATAATTATTTTAGGGTAAACTTTTCTCATCAGAAAATTTAATAAGAGGATTTCTGACATGTCTAAGATTTCTCTCTTGTGGGTGGAAATCTCTGATTGGTAAGTAGGCTAACCCTTGGGCCAGCTACACTGAATCACGCTACTTCAAAAGCTATGAATTTCTTACTAGGTGACTCCAAATCTATTGTTGTGTGAATCTTTATATGACATATGTGAAATAAATCACCAGTGTTTTCTTTGTAAAATATAATGAATAAACGTAAGACCTTAAAAACAATGCCACCATGGGGTGCCTGGGTGCCTCACTCAGTTAAGCATCAGACTTTGGTTCAGGTCATGATCTCAGGGTCCTGCATAGGTCTCGTTGCTCAGTGGGGCATCTGCTTGTGCCTCTGCTCCCCTCCTTGTATTCTGTCTGTCTGTCTCTCTCTCTCTCTCTCTCTCTAATAAATAAATAAAATTAAAAAACAAACAAACAAAAACAAAAACAATGCCAACACCTAAAGCACACACAGAGCACAGTAAGTACAGCCTAGGTGCTAAGTTTACCCTGATATGAAAGAGTAACCATTACCCCTTGAGCAAATATGAGGCTATATCCTTACTCCTCTTAGTGAGAACTCCAACTGAGTATTTTCAGATGCCTATTTGACGATCTCAGAATTGAGTTCACATGAATCAAAAAAAAAAAAAAAAAATCCTTCCCCTATGAATCCTCCTATCACAGTCATCTTTAAGTCTTTATGAAATGGTTCAGTCAAGACATCCTGATAAAACGAAGCACCATATTTACACATCAATTTAATTAGTAGAGTTCAAAGGGCTGTACAAACATTATCTAATTAAACTTCACAACAATTCAGTGAAGCAAGAGAAGGTTTACCCATTATCCTCATTCACAGAAGAGAGATTCTGAGGTGCTGAGAGGCTAAATGATTTCTTAGTTTCACAATGATGAGTCAGAGGGGAGGCTGGGAACAAAACCAGAATTCTTGTTCAGATATAAAAGTAACACCATGGAAATGCTTATTCAGGTGGATTACTCCTTCAGCTGGAAGTTGTCCTACTACATAAATAACAAGAGTAATTGCAGTGGTATTTGTTTGAATGTATATGTTTCTTTCTAGATTAGAAAAACTTTCTTCAGCATTATTTGTTTTGGAGACAGTCCTGTGATGGCTAAGTGTATCCCAGCTAAGCAGAACCTATACTTCAGTGTCTTCCCCAAAAGTCCCCCTGTTATTTCTAGGAATCCTCAAGAAGCATTTATAAACTAATGAGTCAGTGGCAATGACTACAGAGCATATCTTCTTTTTCTCGGGCTCCTTTGGTTCCTATCAGGTATTTGTTTGGCAACTCTGTGTATCATTAGAAAATATTGTCCATACCAAGGAGGATCTCTGGATGCCTCCAATACTTCTAATCTTTGGGGTGTCAGAAGGGTGCCAGGCTCCTTACAGAGGAGGAGGGCCAGCTAAGGGCCAGCGGGGTCCTGCTCTGTGCCGTATTTCATCATTTAGGAGTATGGAATCCCCTTGTTCTCAGAAGTTCACAGGCTCACTATCAACTTCTGACTTGAATCTTTCCTCTGCAAATTCCAGGGACCTTGCGGGGGCTGGATGCATGCTTCTCTTTTCTTCCTCTCATCAACCAACTTTGTTCCTTTCCAATAGACTTTGGTGGATCTTAGGCATCAGTAGAGGTTGGAGGTCAGTGGGGTCATAGGCAAGGGTCTGTATTACTAACCACTATGCTAAATACAGAGTATTAAAGTTAAGTGGAATGGGCTTCAAACATTTTTTAACCCTTTCTTTAAAGGAAAAATATTTGGGGTACCTGGGTGGTTCAGTTGGTTGGGCATCTGCCTTTGGCTCAGGTCATGATCCCAGGGTCCTGGGACTGAGTCCTGCATCGGGCTCCCTGTTCTATGGGACTGCTTCTGTGCCTCTCTCTCTGTCTCTCATGAGTAAATAAATAAAATCTTAAAAAAAAAAAAGGAGAAATGTTTACCAAGCTCAATATGTAACATGATCAAAGCAAGGAGAGATGTACTAGCTGCAAAGCGAAGATGGGGTTGGGTGGTGGGTGCTCTACTGCCAGCCAACAGTGCCTTAGGTTCCCCAAAGTCAAATTTGGAAACAAGTGAGCCCCAATTTCTCTGCTTTAAGGATGCAGCTCCTAAAGGTCAGATAGTCTAGATAATGCATACAAATGAGACCTAGTAATCAGGAAACACAAACCATTTTTTGATAACCCCTATAACTCCCTTTGTCTATAGTCCTAGACCTTCCCTTCACCCACCTCCTTGTGTGCTGATCTCAGACTATTGGTAACCAATATTGTGGCTGGACTGGCCCTTGTGGTTTTTATGATGACTGTAAAACAGCATTAGCAATAAACCACCAGGGAACTCTGAGAAAAAAAAAAGTTTATTTATATGACTGGGATATTATTTATAAACCAAGGAGCACCCAGTGAGGTCACTGGTAGGGAGTGAGTGCATGGGCCTGAGTGCATGGGATTCTGCTTTTATTGCAGTTCAGGGTGGGAATTTAAGGTACAAGAAGACAAAACTCAAGCAGCCCAAATGCTCAGTTATCAAAACCAACCAAGAGCTCTAAAACAAAGAAGTCTGACAGGGAGAGGTGGCCTGACTCTTCATCTAGCAGCTGGAGAGGTGTTTACTGGAGATAACCATCTTTGAAATGAATGCCTCTTTGAAGTGGATGCCCCAGCAACCAAAGCTCTGAGGCCTAACTTATTAGGCACTCCTATTACAAAAAGGAAAGCCAGCCGTCAGGGCTTACACTACACACACCTCCTTTTAAGCCTTCTAGCAGGGGCTGAGACCCTCTGTGCTTACTGATTCAGAGGAATGATCCAGACAAGTAAGAGAGAACAGAGAAAAAGCACTTACTCCCTGGCTCCTGGATTTCAAAAGACCAACACTTAGGAAAGACAGAGGTACTCAAGCTAGAAAACGGAAGGGCTAAATATAAAGTCAGGAGACTGGAAGAGGTGGTGAGAGCTTAGACTTGAGAGGTTCCCAGGGAGGGGTTGCTAGGCAATGCGCCTTTGGCTGTGTCTTGGAGAGCTGGCAAAAAACCCAGTATTGGTTTGAGATGTTCAAAAACAAAGGGATATTTTCCTCATCGTCTGGGTGGAGACTGAGAAGGTGTCATGGCCCCAAATAATTAAGTGGATGTAAGAAGAGCCTAAGCAGATGCCTCAGATACCTTCTTAGAGTTTCGTGTCACACAGGGATAAAGCCACTGGAAACAAAAGGGCCAGCACATCGGCAGACAGTTGGCCAAGGACCTAATGAGATGAAGGATATCTCACGGGGTGCCAGGTTGGGAACTAAATAGGAATTTATAACAGTGGGAACTAAATGCCCCACCAGGCCGGGGTACTTATACACACCCTCAGGGAAGGTGGAAGGAGAGTCCAGATAGATGAAACTCAAGTTTCTACCACTTTGAATTAAAATCTCAAAGATATTAATGAAAAAGTCAATCAAGACTGGGGGTCGGGGAAGGGGAGGCTAACGGATGTTTAAGGATACAATGGTCTAGATAACTGGTCACCAAACACCTGAAATACTTTCTAGAATTAAGTCAGATCTACGACTACCAGAACCTCAAGCACAGATAATGGACTTCCATCTTTCAAGGTTAAGGTATGTTGGAAAGACAATTTAACAGTGTGATGCTTCTTAAAAGAAAAGAAAATAATAAAGCCTCCGCATGTGCAAATTGGGTGAACTGCATTTCTTCTTCATTGACCACACAAGACCATAAATCTTGTCTGGATTTCTACTAGACAAGGACTGCTCTAGAAATCTTGCTGCTAGACAAACCTCAATAAAGATAAGAATAAACTTGACAGGTTGTACGATGTATCCCATTACGATTTTACTGACCTGTATATCTAGGATAATCCATGACGAAAATCCTAGCCCTGGCAAGTTTTAAGTGCTTTGTCTGCCTCCTCTGTTTCTTGGTCAATATCTAAGACTCCAGTTCAAATCTCAGGCTGTACGTTTAAAACCTGGGTAACTGTGGAGAAATGCCTATTTCAGTCTCGGTTTCTTTACCTATATATCTAGGATAATAACATCATAAACATGGCCAGAGAAGTAAATGAAATGATGTATATAAAGTGCTTAGCACATTGCCTGGCATCTATAAAATAGCCGATACTTGCTCAAGATATGCCAGAGTCATTCACGTATTACCTTGGAGAAAAAAACTGGAAGAAGAGAAAGATACTGTACCTGCGTACATTCTCATTCTGTTACAATGTATCGATAGAGGAGGCAGTGAGTTAGATGGGAGCTAGAGTCAAGGACGGCGACAAACACAGGCAGCACAACGTCACAACTCAGAAGCCTGGGAGCACTTCACCCAGACTACGGGGCTTCTAAGACCCCACCACATCCTGGCCTTGTAGCTTCCAAGACCCTGGGCTAATAGATCAAGAGCCACAGGGGCAGAACACGTGTTCTCTTCTTTCACCTCTGCCCCAAGGTAACCCCCACACTCATTATAACACATTTGCTCTGAGGTTTTAGCACCCCCCCCCACCACCAAGGGCGAAGGCTGCCATGACGGTTCTGGTACAAACCTTGTAGGATCAAAAACTTCCCTTCCCAACCTGCGGGAGGATGGCCCCAAATGACTGGAAGCAGCCTTCATTAGAGACTAGCTATCCATGACCCAAGACACCCCCCCGTCACAAAAAAGTTAAGGATTCCTGTGGCCTCAGGGCACTGCTCCCACTGGGCTGCCAGCTCTCCCATCTTGAGCATGTATTGTCCTTCACAGATGGCTTTGTGCTCACTACTTTCCTTTTGGCTGTCTTTTTGTGAGCACAAATCCTCATGTAGATCCTTCCTGTGGAAATCGAGGAGCTGAAACCCCCATTCACACAACGCAGTTCGCTCCCACTGGTTATTTTTCAAACTGTGAGTTGTGACCCACTAATGAGTCCTAAAATAATCCAGTGGCAACCAGCATTTTCTTTTTAAAGGAATAGCACAGCAGGACGTAGCATGACATAAATCAAAGAGCAAGACACATAGTGAAAAATCTTCGCAAAAATCGGTCTTACTTTATGCATGTATATGTAAGTATACATTAAGTCAAGAAATGTATGATACGTTGCATTAAAGGCCCTGATTCTTTATGCCCATTCCACCTGTAGTCAAACTCCTTACCATGTGACTTTGCACTTCCTTTATTTTAGGAGATGTCTTTTTTCCATGCTTTCAACCTGAACCTAGAGGTGGTAATCAATCTGGCCAATAGAATAAGGCAGAAACGACAATATGCCAGTTCAAAACCTCCCCTCAAAAGGTCGTCTTCTTTCTCCTTGCCCTTTGGCAACCCCCAATCATGATGAGGTCCCGTCGGGGCCTGTGTGCAGGTCCCAGGTGAAGGAGATGCACAAGGTACAGCTACAGTGCATCAGCCAAGCCCAGAGCGGAGTAGAGCCCCCAGCAGACTCAGAGACACATCCGTAAGCCAGTTGACTTACAAATACACAAATGAATCAATCTGAGATCAGCTCAGCCTAGCCCGGTGGTTCGATCTCCCAGCAAACCAGCAAACCAGACTTGTGAGTTATAATAATGACTGTTATTTTAAGCCAAGAGTTTTGGCATGGTTCACAGTACTACCGCACAAAGCAAAACAAACAAATTGGCCATAACTAAAGTACTTGAAAGACGCAGGTTAGAAATGGACATATATTCTACCAGTTACAATGGGCACTGATTCCAGCGGATCCCTAACATCTCCATGTACGATAGTATGAAAGGTCTTCTACTATTCCTTCAAATCACTGTACATCAGGACTTCTCATTTATGCTGTTATATAACAATCACCTCCTTTTTGTTTCTGGAAATTTAAAAAACATAGACAAGTAACATAGAAAGGTACATAAATAACAAAGAAATAACACAGAAAGTAAAGAAAAAAAATCCTCCCCACACCGCCACCAGTCAGAGTCAACAAGTATCAACATTTGGCATATTTATTGCAAATATTTTTTTCTTAAGTTTATACTTTCTTGCCCTTTAAAATATTAAAACTGTAGGGCTAGGTAAAGTATCACTCAAACTTAATCTCCATTCTCATCCTCTTGTAGACTGCTCTGTATTCTCCCAATCTTCTAACCTTTTTCTCATTCTTTTGTCTACATGTATGTGCTCATGCATATCAACTATACGTGAAACATTGAGGGGTTTTTAGAACACAGGGATGGAACAGGAGGCACATGCTAGATGTCGGTTACTGGTAATATTCTACTTCTTGGCAAGGGTTAAGTACCTAGGTATTCATGAAGATATTATTATATTGACCATATATTTTGCAAACCTGCTAAACTGATTCATGAATTCTAGCAGTTCTTTTGTATAGTCCACCAGATTTTCAGATAATCATGTTGTCTGAAAATAAAGACCATTTTACTTCTTTCTTCCCAACCTGGATACATTCTATCACTTTGCTTACCCAGTTACACTGGATAGAACTTTCAGTACAATGTAAGATGAAGTACTAGGAGCGTGGTCTTGGTCCCGTTCCTGATCTTAGGGGGTGAAGTATGATGTCAGCTGTAAGGTTTTCATAAATGCTATTTGTCAGGTTGAAGGAGTCCCTTTCTCACTCTGCAGATAGTTTTTGATGAACTGATGGTGGAATGATGGACTTGGTCAAATGTGGTTTCTGGGACTATCGAGATTTTTTTTTAATTATTTTTATTTTTATTTGATTTTAGTATGTTAAAATTCTGAATTACATGGATTAATTTTCTAAAGTTACACCTATCTTGCATTCCTTTGATAAACTCCATTTGGTCATGATGCATTATCCTTTCACTATATTAAATTTGGAAAAGTTTGTCAGAATATTTGCATGTATAGTCACAAGAGATAGCGGTTTATTGTTTTCTTATTTTTAAGATTTTATTTATTTGAGAGAGAGAACACGAGTGGGGTGAAAAGAGAGACAGACGGAGAGGGAGAAGCATACTTCAAGATGAGCAGGGAACCTCATTGTGGAGCTTGATCCCAGGACCCTAAGATCACGACCTAAGCCAAAAGCAGATGCCACCCAGGTGCCCATAAAAGTTTTCTATTCTTGTAATATCTTAGTCTAGTTTTGGTATCAGAGCAATTCTGGCCAGCTGGAAAGTGTTCCTTCTTTTTCAGTTTTTCTGTAAGAATTGGTGTAGAACTGGCTTACAGTTCTTCCTTAAATGCTAGGTAAAAGTCACCAGTAAAGCCATTCAGACATCGAGATTTCTTTGTGGGAGGAACCTTATAAATGTAATTCCTTTAATAGATAGAGGGCTATTTACGTTCTAGATTTCTTCTTCTGTGAGCTTTGGTATTTCATGTCCTTCAAAAACTTCATCCAGTTCATCTAACTTGTTAAATTTATTGGCATAAATTTTTTCATCATACTTCTTTATTACCCTTTGAACATCTGAAGAATGTATAATTATATTCACACTCTCATTCTTGATATTGGTAATTTGTGTTCTCTGGTTTTTTGTTTTTTTTTTTTTTTCCCCTAATCAGTCTGGCTATAAGTATGTCAAGTACATACCTTTTCTACATATTCTGCCCAAAGCCTTGTGAATCTTGAGTTTTTCTGGTCTGGATAGTAAAAATTAGGCACTATTTGTGGCACTGTGTAGATGCTGGGCACTGTTATCTCTATTCCCTTCAGGTGCTTCTTTCTCTGCCATGGATAGTTCCCTCGTGTATGTGCACTCTGAGTACTCAAGAGCTTCCTCTCCCCATCTGAAGTCTCTCTGTGTAGCCTCTCCTCTCCCCTATTGTGTCCTGTGAATTTCAGCCATTATGGTCTTCCCAGACTCACAGCTCATTCTCCTCAGCTCAGAAAGCCCATTCTGCTTTGCTGGGGTCACCCCATCCCACGGCACTGTCAAACCAGTCAAATGGGACAATCAGCTCCAGCATACCTTCCCTTGAGAGCTGAGGGCTCCTCAAGCTCACTGGCCCTAACCACTAAGTTGTATTCTCCTAAGACTTGCAGGGTCATGGGATGCCTGGCCAAGAAATAAAAGCACAATTTTCACATTCCCCAGTGCATTCAGATGGAAATTAGTAATATAATCCGGTGCCACTCCAACAGGAGACCTAGGAGAAGAGCCAGGCTGGGTCTACCATGAATCCCACATGAGATGGCACTCGTATTTGTGCTGCACAAAGTTCCTTTCTCCTACCACATCAGGCTGTAACATCATGCCTACCTCAACAATACACATGTTTTAGTGGGAAAACGGTTCTCCTCCATATCTCACTTCTGCATTAGTAGGTTGGTTCAGTGGTAAATATGTGAGACCTTTTGTTTTCATAATAAATAAAATTTAAAAATGTATTTATACATACTGGATATAATGAAAACATTTTTGTCCCAATATAATGCTTGTATTTTAACTGTTTTGTGTTTTTTTTTTTTTTGTTGTTTTGTTTTGTTTTCTGTTTTTAACTTTAATGGGGACCTTGTTGGTAGGTTTTTAAAATTTGATATGCTAGGGGCACCTGGGTGGCTCAGTTGGTTGAGCTCCCACTCATGATTTCGGCTCAGGTCATGATCTCAGGGCTGTGAGATTAAGCCCAGCATAGGGCTCCATGCTGACCATGGAGGCTACTTAAGATTCTCTCCCCTCTCCTGCTGCCCTCTCCCTCCCACCTCCCACCCCCCGCTCATAGCTCCCTCTAAAATAATAAATAAATTTGATGTGTTGGATTGTGTCAATTTTTTTTTATTGATTTTTCACTTGTGTTTGTATCTTTGTGTTTGTATCTTTTCTAAGAAAGCTTTACTTACTCCAAATTCAGGAAGATATTTTTATATTAAATTCTCCAATAATTTAAATTTTATTTATTTTTACTGTATTCTCTTTATTCCATCTGTAATTAATTTTTATGTATGGTGTGAGGTAGAACTCTAACTGGAGTTTTTCTTTTTCTTAAATGCTAAGTCAATTGTTCTAACACTATATACTGAATTGTTATTTCCTTCAATGTTTAATGACAACACCTCATTTCATACATACATATGTGTGCATTTCTAGGTCTTTAAATTTCCTCTTCCCTTCTCTCTCTTTCTTCTCTTCCCAGAAATCAGTTTGTATAAGACACAATTATTTATTATTTAAAGAATTAATAGAAATTATCTCAAAACCATCTATCACTTATATTTTTTAAATATGAAGAACCCTACCATTTCGATTTATTTTATATTTAATATATTTATCAGATTTCCTACTTCCTGGGTCACATTTGGTCATTTTTTCCCCTTAGGTTTAAAAATATTATCTAGGTTTTAAAATTCAGTGGCATAAATTTATTTATACAATTTTTTATTGTAAAATATTTCACAATCTCATGGTTACATGCAATTAAAATTTTTCTGATGTTACCTTTTGTGCCATCTTTTTTTTTTTTTCCCTTTCCCCCCACTCCCTAAATTTGCTCCTAATGGCAACATATCTTCATGAAAATTTTGGTGTATTCTAATACAAATTGTACATTTATTTTAGTCAGTCTTCCTCTATCATTATTAGACCCAGCTTTCAGGCTCCACTAATTGTCAATTGACTGCTCTATTGTTTTAATAGGACCTTGGGGAATAAATTGCTCTGCAGTCTGAATCAGTTAGATTTAAGCTTCTTTACAGGTATAGTTTTTGAGGCTAGTCTTTTGTTCCACTCCCTGCAGGTGTCTTAGCTCATTTTTCCTTGTTTCTCTCTGTTAAATATACAGCTGACCTGTGGTTTTAGCATGTTGTTCTCAAGGGCTCTAAGCCCCCTCTTAATTGTCTACCACCAAAATCTCCATTATTTCTAAAAGTGCCTTTAGGCTTGAACTTCCCTCCAATCTCTCCAAATAAAGTCTTTGCCTTAGAAAGAGCTCCATTGTTCTTACAGCCTGTCTGTCCCCCTAGGCAAAAACTCCGAGCCATTTCTCCAGGCCTGAGTGTGGGGGACAGTGGTCCATAGCTTTAATGAGTTTCAAAGGAGAGCCAGACACTCTGAAGGTCTCAACTGATGTGGTTTTCTTTGTCTCATACTTGTACTCACCCTTCACAATCTTTCTTCACACAGATCCTATAGTATTATTGATTGAAAATTTTATCTCCAACTTACTGACCATGTCAAATTGAATTACTAATGTTATTTTATACAGTCTCTACTCAGACAGACATATATTTTTGGGGGAGAGCTCACCTTCACATCTTGCCTTCTACACTACTGTTTTAGGGACTCATTCTAGAGGAGATAAACATTCTGAGTCCTTATGAATCTGGAAATTTCTTTGTTTCATCATCACTTCTGAGTGATAGTTTGGCTAGGTATGAACTTATAAATTAAGAGGTTTTTTCCCTCAAATTTTTGAAGACATTACCCCTTTGACCTCTGGCATCCAAAACCATTGATAAGTAATCAGTCTTCACTCTGATCTTTGTTCATTTGCAGATACTTTCTTTTACCCTTATCAATGTTAGGATTGTTAATGTTCTGAAGTTTTAATGTTATGTGTCTAAATATAACTATTTTGCTTAATATTTCTCATCACAGAGAATTTTTTTTAAATCCATATCTCTCTTTAGTTTTATAAAATTATCAGTGATCCTTCTTTAAGGTGCTGTCTATAGTATGCTTACTATCCTCTTCTGGAAGAGTTTCTTAAATTATCATCCATATCCCAAGGCATTTTTTCTAGTTCTTTATATCTTTTGTTTTGAATTCTGAGATAACTTCATTTTATTATTCCAGTGGGTTTATTCTTCTGCTATGCTCGCTGCTATTCAGTTTGTTTTTAAAGTTTTATTTTTTAGTTGCAATACCTATATTTTTTATGACTAATGTTTCTAATTACTTAGTTTTCATAATTATCTGTTCCTGTGGTATAACCCTGTATTCTTATTTTTAAACTTTCATTCTTCTCTCATGGCTGTAATCTCTTATCTTGTTAATGGCATCAAGAGTGCTTACATTGAAGTCCTTTTCTGATCGTACTAGTATGTCTGTTTTCTTCACGGTCAGCTTTTTTTTTTTCCTTTTTTTCTCACTGTCAGCTTTTCTGTTTACCAGGTTTGTTGTTTATCCTTTATTGTCATTTTTAAAAAAATTTTTATTTTTTATAAACATATATTTTTATCCCCAGGGGTACAGGTCTGTGAATTGCCAGGTTTACACACTTCACAGCACTCACCAAAGCACATACCCTCCCCAATGTTCATAACCCCACCCCCCTTCTCCCAACCCCCCCCCCAGCAACCCTCAGTTTGTTTTGTGAGATTAAGAGTCACTTATGGTTTGTCTCCCTCCCAATCCCATCTTGTTTCATTGATTCTTCTCCTACCCACTTAAGCCCCCATGTTGCATCACCACTACCTCTTATCAGGGAGATCATATGATAGTTGTCTTTCTCTGCTTGACTTATTTCACTAAGCATGATACGCTCTAGTTTCATCCATGTTGTCGCAAATGGCAAGATTTCATTTCTTTTGATGGCTTTGTGAAGTTCCTATATACTCATTTTCCACAGGGTATCTCCTACGAGGGCATCCTGATCTCTTACAGTAAGTTTGTGGGGGCCTCTGCAGAGGTTGCACTGGGAGTCTGGCTCCTCTGCAAGCCTGGCATGAAGGGCTGCATTCCTCACAGTTCCATTTCCAGACTTGCCCCTGCTAGGTTCCAGCTCCAGACTCCCATAACTATTTAAGCTGTGCTGCAAGAGCCCCAAGCTAAATGGCAGGAGATACTGCTGTCCTTGGTTCAGCCGGGAATGGAAAGCCGGTAGCATCTTTCTCAGCACCCAATTTTACACAGGTTGTACAGATGTGGCTTCGAGCTACTACACAACTTGTGTGGGCATAAAGATGCCAGCACCTTTTTCCAAGCATTCACCTGGGTCCCAGTGCTTTCCTGTCTATATACTGTCTTCACAGCTCAGACTGCTCTGAACTTTATTTGTTCCCCCCATTGTTTTTTCCTTTTAAGGAAATATTCTTACTCCAGTCTACAGAGATCTCTTTCTTGTTTCCTAGAACAACCATATTTATTAATTTTTAAAAAAGATTTTATTTACTTATTTGAGAGACAGAGAGTGAGAGAGAGCATGAGAGGGGAGAAGGTCAGAGGGAGAAGCAGACTCCCTACAGAGATGGGAGCCCGATAAGGGACTTGATCCTGGGACTCCAGGATCATGACCTGAGCCAAAGGTAGTCACCTAACCAACTGAGCCACCCAGGCACCCGATGTTTATTAATATTAAAAATGATTTGCTCTGATATCTGAATTTATAGCAGATAGAATAAGCTATGTTTCAGCATGTGTAGAACTCACCATTATTGGCCAGAAATCATACAAATATTTTCTTTATATAAAATGTTCTTTTTATCAGAAATATAGACAGTGCATGTGATATATAACATTTATCATAAAATATGCAGAAATATAATTTTCTCATACTTATAGAAACAGAAACATCCTATCTAATGGGGTAATAGGTTTTAAAGACTTTGAAAATTGCTCTTGAAGGTACCATGTTGGAGAACAATCTACTGTCTCTCAGTGAATCCAAAATGGCTGGTTTTCTCTCCATTACTTGGTCAGATTAGTTTCTCTGGTTGATACCAGAGGTGGTAGCTGGCTCAGTTTAAGGGCCATGCTGAATGAAAAATAAATCCTACCTTTCACCTCCAGGCACCCACACTACAGCATGATGCCTGAGTTCAAGAGTCATGTAAAACCAGAGACTGTCTGAAGATAGAGCATATTCATATTTCTATTCTGTGCTCTCTCTTGGGCATACCTAATTAAATAGAATGTCAAGTAACATAGCCTGCATTATTTATTTATTTGTTTGTTTGTTTGTTTATTTATTTATTTTTAAAGATTTTATTTATTTATCAGAGAGAGAGGGGGAGAGAGCAAGCACAGGCAGACAGAATGGCAGGCAGAGGCAGAGGGAGAAGCAGGCTCCCCGCTGAGCAAGGAGCCTGATGTGGGACTCGATCCCAGGACGCTGGGATCATGACCTGAGCCGAAGGCAGCTGCTTAACCAACTGAGCCACCCAGGAGTCCCTAGCCTGCATTATTTAAAATGCTATTTCTCACTCTTGTTTTATGCTCTTACTGTTGCTTTAAAAATTTACCTAGGTTAAGTGCAAGTACTGTGCAGTTCACAATATCAGATACTATGATATATTAATGATCTCATGTATTTTGAAGGAAATATTTGAGCATTTACCATAGGATGTCAATGGCCACGGTTTCAACCATTAGAGCAGAGTGTAAGCTGTGGTGATTGAGCAGCTTAGGAATTTAAGCACTCCCCCCAAATATCTGACTGATACTCAAGAAAGCGCTTTTTCACATAGCAGCACCTAAACAATTTTCACACAACTGAAATCAAAGCCAAGAAAACAACCTACAATAAAAAATCTACAGAAAGTTCTAAACAGCGAGGGCACTGAATTAAAGTCAGGAATTCTTAGTTCTAGGTACACAATGACTAGGAGTGTGATCCAAGATAAATCATATGGCTATTTGGACATCACATATAAAGTCAAAGTTATAGAAATCTACTCCCTAAGAATACTTCAAATATAAATATTTCATAAAATATTCACTAACTTTTCCCAACACACAATACACTTAATGCATCTGTCTATTCTTCTCCTTAACAGGTACTTACTGAAGGTTTATTATGCGTTATGCTCTGTCTGGGTATTGATAATGCAAAAATTAAGAAGAATGCATGGTCTGTTTTTAGGAGTTCATGATCAAATAGGAGAGTCAGACAACTATAACAGAATACGGCCCTGTGATATAGAAATGTGTAGGATGAAGAGAGTACTCCATCAGGGAGGGCACACCTAACCTGCCTTGTGGTGGTGAAGGCTTGTCTTCCAGATGACTGTGATGATTCTTAGATGCCTTGAAATGTATAGGGTAAATGGGTAAGAAAAGCTGTTCTAAGCACAGGAACTCAACTCTGCAAAGAAATATGGACTTCAATTAACTGCATAGGTTTAAGGAAACTGAAAAGAGTTTGAGATTATTAGTCTAGGATGCATATTGAGGGCAACAGCGGGAGATGCATCAGGAGTCTGAATACAACCACCAAATCATAAAGAAAATATTTTATATCCCACTGTGCACTTAGGAGAAAACAAAGGCCAATTCTCATTCAATTGATCACATTACAGTTCCAATACATTCCATATTTACAAAAGACTTATTCCTCCTTTGAAAAAAATTAGAAATAGCTTAGTTTCATGTGATATTCAATTCTTGGAAAAAAATTAAGGCTGGGTGTTGGCAATGATCTGGCGGGATGGGCAAGACAGAAGTCCCTGTGAGGAGGACTGAGGAGTCTCTGAAGGGAAACTCACCCAGGTCTGCACATTAGAATCACCTGGGGAGCTCTGAATACTCTCATTGGTTAGGCTGCATCCCAGGTCAACTAAGTCTGAACTTCAGTGGGTGGGACACTAGGCATCAGCATTTTGAAGCTCCTCAGTTGATTCAAATGTGTAGCCAAGGTCGAGATCCTGCTCTAATGAAAGAAGTCAGGTGTATGTAATGAGCTTACACTAGCATAGTATTTATTGTTAGGGGAGAGAGAGTCTAAGCAGATCATAGTGATCTTAACTTGGATTGGGCTCTACATTCTCCCATATTCAGGATCACTAGAGAGGCACAAGTCATAAATAAACCATGGCAAGGGGTCTTTCCTTAAAAATTCTAGAGCATGTTCTGTGACCCTCGAAGAGAGAATACCACGAAGGTGTATTCTTTCCCATTTTGCAGTAGAACGTCCTGCAGTTCTGTTGAGGGTTCCAGCACACCTAGGATGGGGTGTGTAGTTAAGAGACTGTGTCTGGCCATGGTGGCAGCAGAGGAAAATGGTGCCAATTTCCTCTTGGCAGGAAACATGGAACCTGATACTCACATGAATGTGTCGTTGGGAGAAGGTGCTGGAGAACATTATGTGAAAACTGACTGGATGTGGTCGGTAGTACAAAAACCTATGAGAGACTCAAAAATAATAACCTAAGTGTGAGGCATAATTAAAAAAGAATTCCACATGGAATCTCTAAAGCTTTAGCGCTGCAAGGAAAATATCCACATGGGAATGTTTTCATTACTTCAAGAGCTATTTGATGAATAGCCACTACGTGCCAGGTACTACAGTAGGTGACGGAGATAAAGTAATGGACAAGACGGACAACAATCTCTTTCCTAACAGAGCCCACATTTTCATAGAGAAGATAGCTAATAAAAAAATAGATACATAATACAATGTCTGATAATGGTAAATGCCAGAAAGAAAAATAAATGGTTGCTATTTTTAGATAGGTCTCTCTCTAATCATATGCCATTTGAATAGAGACATGAATGAAAAAGATTGTTCCTATGCAAATGAGTGGTTTAAGAAACATTTTGGTTTCAAGACCACCTTTTTTTTTCTTAAAAATTATTGAAGACTCAAAGAGCTTTGCTTATGCAATTTATATCCATTGATTACCTTATTAAGCAATTAAAACTGACAGATTGTTAAATATCTATTTAATTCTTTGGAAAAATAATAAAAAATCTATTACATGTTAAAATAAAAATGCAACTTAATTAAAATAACTATTCTAAAGCAAAAAAAAATTGTGAGAAGAAAGGCACTGTTTTACAATTTTGATAATCTGTTAATGTTCAGCTTAGTAGAAGACAGCTGGATTCTCAAATCTGCTTCTGTATCCAGCATCACACATATATGTACACCAAAACTTGACAAGCAATAATTTCTCAAAGATTAGTTACAATGTGGAATTTGAAGCCATTTCGATGGCCTTTCCATATTTTGTAATATTCTAGTCCAATATTGGTCTATCTGGAGTTTTGAATGGATTTGGTGACATCACATATTGCTTATTTGGAAAACATCTCTTCATTAAGTTATGCAGATGTTCCAAATGCTACCACCTATCATTATACAATTAAAAAAATCGTATCTGTTAATATCACCATTGATCTCCTGAGAAAAAAACAGAAGTTAGTACTGGGAAGCTGTCAAGCTTACAGAGGAAACATTGCTTTTGCAAAATTCGAAGTTTGATTGAAATCAAACTATAGCCTAACATGGAAGGCTAGTACATGCTACCACAACTCACCCACACGCCTTTTGTACCTACTACCAGTCTTTGCTTTGATATGTTCCTTCCCACTGACAAAAGCAGATCATTGAGCACTAATTCATTTCCTTCAAAGCCAGCAGAAGGATCTGACTCTACCAGGAGACACGACATCCCCCCCCATCCATCTTTCTGTCTAAAGATAATACCACTTCCCTGCAGACTGGAAAGACTGTGATAAATATAACGAATGATCTCACTCTTCACCTGAGACCCCACCCCCCACAAATAGGGAGTGGCCTTGAACTTATAATCACATAACAACCGTTGAAACAAATAGTAACAAGAAGATTGTTCTGTCACACCTATCAACGAACTGAACGGTTTTACTTCTAATTTTGGTCCTCCATAAAGCATAAAAACAGTATTACTGAACAATGATTAAGGCCAAACCTCATAGAGTCTCCTGCCATAGAAAAGCTCAGTGTGTAAGCCAAAATCAGGAAAGAAGGGGCACTTTGAGGGAATGAAGAAAGTTCTCTGTTTTCTTGGGGTAAAGTTTAGTGGGTGGCTCTGTTATCTTGCCTACAGCTTTGTTTTGGGAGAATTTATAACACGCTTTGCAACCTAAGAACCAAACAAAAAATAAGGGCAACACATTCATATTCATTTTGGAAACATCAAAAATATTCAGAACATGGAACTCTGAAGAGGCCTGAGATAAAAGCAGGGAAATTACAGGAATAGTTTTCTGATTATTTTTTTAAATGCTCATTAAAAGCCAATAAAATGACACTAAATACCAAAAAAGGTCCAGTACATATTTTTAAAAAATGAACGGAATCCACAAAAATAGGTTTGAGAAAGCTTTCAGACTCCTGATAGAGTCTGTGTCCTGCCATCAAGACCCTCTCCACATGGTCTAACAGGAGTGTAAGGAGGCGGCCCACTGACATTTCCAAGTTTGAGGGTCACTGATGGACAGAACCCCTGTCTTTGGGGAATTCAAACGTGCTGTGTGGAACAGACTTGTAAAATGGAAATGCACTGTTGTAAACATATACCAGATATATACAAGATGCCTAGTGAAAAATGGTCAAGAGAAAGAAAACTGCAAAGGTCTTTCTTGCTGATTATTTACAAACCCTTGAAAAGCATATGTCAAGCAAACAGCCACTTCCTCTGGGAGATCACAGGGGCCCCGAACCAATCCTGACAGGTCCCTCTCTCTGTATGCATCTGTGGCCCTGCACTTCCTCACCAATTTTCAAATTCTGCCATTACATTTGCATGTTGCTACATGATTAATAGCTATTTAGACCATAAGCTCCACGAAGGTCGAAACTAAGTAAATCTTACAGTACAATCATTGCTTAACCCAGTTCCTGACCTACCAGGTGCTCAATAAAAGTGTGAGGTCGATAAATTGAGGGAGGTGGTGTGCAGCTTTAGACCAGCTTGATGCGTCAATCCTTAGAGGTGGCCCCTTAATCTAACTGGGAGAAAGACAAAAGGAAGGGTTCCATATGAAAATAGGAGACTTATCAAGGCTTCTGCTCTGTGTATTTGAACTTGGTGAAGAGGAGTTAATACAAGAAGTCAACTAAATCCAGTTTGGTAATCACATATTGGAAATCTTCAGATAACAAGTAAATGCTTACGATTCTGAATAATGAATCTGAAATATTTTTTGTGAGATAAGTCTCTTTTTTTCTTGCTAGTGCAGAAGAGAGAGCCTCCAAGAGAACAGAGAAACCTGAGCAGTTCCTCTCATTTGTGCCTTATAATGTGACTGGCTTGGCCAGCACTGCAGGGCCGCTGGGAAGGAACAAGAAGGTTTGAGACAGCCCTACATGCCTCTGTAGGTCTTGGGAGTGTCTGACCTGGCTGCAGAAGCAAGGATAGCAGGAGGAGACAAGAAGTGAGCAGTGATTCTAGGAGTTCCAAATCCCAAATCCCAGGGGGAAGCTTGGATACATACCAGTTATTCCAACCCATGTGGCAGGACAGGACTGAGTACAGCCTGAGTAATTCTTCACATGGGAAAACAGAACGATAGCGGCAAGTCTACATTGGGAATGCGGAGTTAACCCGTCGGGTAGGCAGCTTTGCCATTTGGTCTGCACAAGCATGCCGTCTGACTCACTGGGAAGCACTGGGGCTCTGGAGACAAACAGATCTCCACCTTGACAACGACGAATTGTGCGATCTCACACTAATAGTAAGACTATATCCCACATTTACAAAAATAAACACAAGAACATTTCCTAGGTTTGCTGTAAAAGTAAAATTCAATAGAGGAAGGCAAAGAGCATGGTGATTGGCATATGGTAGCATTTCATGAATGATGACTGCCTCTGGCTTCTTAGTTTGCTAAATAAAATTTCAAACCCAATAGGAATCCTGCAAGTGACTTTCTTTCTGTGTAACTAAAATGCCTGTCTTTTTGTAGCAAATACTTCAAATCTTTTCTTTTTCCAAAAAAAAAAAAAAAAATCAAGATATAATTAATTTTCACAAGTAAATGTCATTGTTAATCTCCTTTTGGCAATTTTAGCAATTGAATTTAGTTTATGAATATCTTTAGCTATTACCGTAAGGTGAAAAACAAATGTGGCTGAAAGATCACATATAAATGAACTAAAATTGACCTGATTTTTCCTGTTTTAGCCACTACTGTTATGTGACTATGATCTCCAGCTAGTTCCAGGAAACCAATGTCATAATTAGTGAATCATTGTTTTTTTGTCTCTTTGAGGGTTGGGGGGGGAAGTTCTCCTTTCTTTATGTAATTGTTCTAGGATTAGCAGGGTACCAACTAGTCTCCACCTAGAGTTTATAGACCAGAATCCTTAATGAGACACACTTGATGATAAGAAAATATTTAGTGAATATGCAAAAATAAACAATAGGTTAAAAAATCTGGATTTGATTTATAAATTAAATCTTTGGCCATTAGAGTCATACAAAAATTTTTTTTTAAGTTTTTCCAATTGAAACCACGTATTTTGCTAGAAACAAATATGGGTCTATGACCAAAAACAATGAATATGAAGGGATAATTTTGCCTTTTCTGAAACAGATTATTAATTTCTCAAGAATGTCAGCATCACGCATGAGAGTATGCTTTTCATCATGGCCACACATTATGAAAGGGACATACATGGCAGACTGTGTTTTAGAAAAGCAGAACTGGAATAAAGATAAAGTGATACCCTACTTGGCAGGGGAAAATGCCAAGTATTGTTTTTTTTTGCCATTTGAATACACGAATATGAAATGTGATTTACTGGCAGAGAGTTATAGAATTGTAGTCACAACTCTTCAAGATTTGCAAATTTAAACTCATGCTAGTTTTTTTCTTCCTCCAATATATTCCTTTGGTTCTATTAAAAAGTGTTATTAATAAAATGCGGAGTGTGACCAACATAACTATCAAGTCTCGAGAAACAGTTGTGCCGTACGCATCTACTATATAAGGCTAGTAACCTTGCTGACCTCCTAGGGATGCTGTGAGATTTGAATAAGACAGTGTTTCAGAAATGCTTAATAAATATTTGTCATGATAATTATTAAAATAAATATGAACATTGGTGTGTGTGGCTGGCTCAGTTGGTGGAACACATGACTCTTGATCTTAGGGTTATAAGTTCAAGCCCCACATTGGTATACTTTTTGGGTGAGATTACTTGAAATCTTAAAAAAATAATTAAAATAAATATTAGGAATAATGATATTTAAATAAATAAAATAATGAAATGCCTATATTGAAAGTTCTATTCAAAGATTATTTTAAATCTGTTTGATAATCACTACATTAGAAAAATCATACTCAGAAATGAGAATGTGTTAATTATTTAATGTTATAGAAAAAAATGTTAATATCCCTGTACATGCTTTTTAAGAGACATCAAGAACTAGCTAGTGCTGGAGATACATTTGAAAGTAAATAGGTTTTCCTTACATTTAAAATATTTGTGTAAGGGGGAAAAAAAAGAATGTGCTCCTATTTCTTACAAAGCTTGTTACAGTTCAAATACGGATTTGCCCTTAGCTGACTGAAGCAGAAGGAGGCATTCATGACACGTGTATAGCCCCTGGAGCGTGAAGCAAGAAGAGCTTCAGCAACAGGTAGTGTTCCAGACAGCAGGGCAAAGGTGGAGGTCAGGAGCTCAAAGGAGAGCAAGTAGAGATTTCCCTTTCCTATCTCTTTCCCTCATACTCCACCCCTGCTCCATCCTCTTGGTGCTAACTGAAATCTAGATGATTTATTTCTACTATATTTTTGAAAATGAACAGAAGAGCCACAATTACCCTCAGTTTTAGCATCAGTAGGTCTTTCCATTTCCCATCTCTCTTTTTTAAAATAAGCTTTACTGAGATGTAATTTATTCCCATACAATTCATCTAGTCACATTTCTTTTCATTTCTGCTTTTCTCCCAAGAAGAGCCATTTTTTTTATTATGTTCAGCCACTGTGTAGTACATCATTAGTTTTTGATATACTATTCAATGATTCACTAGTTGCATATAACACCCAGTGCTTACCACGACCTGTGCCCTCCTTAATACCCATCACCTTGTTACCCCATCTGCCCACACCCCTCCCCTCTGAAACCCTCAGTTTGTTTCCTAGCGTCCATAGTTTCTCACGGTTCGTCTCCCCCTCTGATTTCTCTGCTTCAGTTTTCCCTTCCTTCCCCTATGGTCCTCCATGCTATTGTTTATGTTCCACATATAAGTGAAAACATACAGCAATTGTCCTTCTCAGCTTGACTTATTTCACTCAGCATAATCCCCTCCAGTTCTATCCATGTCGATGCAAATGGTGAGTATTCATCCTTTCTGATGACTGAGTAATATTCCATTGTACTTATGAACCACATCTTTATCCATTCATCTATTGAAGGGCATCCTGGCTCCTTCCACGATTTGGTTATTGTGGACATTGCTGCTATGAACATTGGGGTGCACGTGCCCTTTCTTTTCACTACATCTGTATCTGTGGGGTAAATACCCAGTAGTGCAATTGCTGGGTCATAGGGTAGCTCTATTCATAGGGTAGCTCCATACTGTTCTCCAGAGTGGCTATATTAGCTTGCATTCTCACGAACAGTGTAAGAGGGCTCCCCTTTCTGCACATACTTGCCAACATTTGTTGTTTCCTATTGTGTTAATTTTTGCCATTCTAACAGGTGTAAGGTAGTATCTGACGGTGGTTTTGATTTGTATTTCTCTGAAGACTAGTGATGTTGAGCATTGTTTCATGTATCTGTTAGCCATTTGTATGTCTTCTTTGGAGAAGTGTCTGTTCATGTCTTCTGCCCATTTCTGACTGGGTTATGTGTTTTTTGGGTGTGGAGTTTGAGAAGTTCTTTATAGATCCTGGATATCAGCCCTTTATCTGTAATGTCATTTGCAAATATATTCTCCGATTCCATGGGTTGCCTCTTAGTCTTGCTGACTGTTTCTTTTGCTGTGCAGAAGCATTTTATCTTGATGAAGTCCCAAAACTTCGCTTTTACTTTTGTTTCCTTTGCCTTTGGAGACATGTCTTGAAAGAAGTTGCTGTGGCTGATGTCGAAGAAGTTACTGCCTGTGTTCTCCTCCAGGATTTTAATGGATTTCTGTCTGACAATGAGGTCTTTCATACATTTTGAGTTTAACTTTGTGTATGGTGTAAGATGAAACCAGATAAGACTCCGAATCACCAAGGGAATGTTGAAAAAGAAAAACAAAGCTGGGGGCATCATGTTGCCTGACTTCAAGTTCTATTACAAAGCTGTAATCATCAAGACAATATGCTACTGGCACAAAAAACAGACACATAGATTAATGGAACAGAATAAAGACTCCCTCAACTCTATGGTCAACTAATCTTTGACAAACCAGGAAAAAATATCCAACGGAAAAAAGAACAGCCATTTAATTAGCATATGTGGCGCCTGGTAGGAAATGAACCATTTCAGTTTAGTAAACATCTCCCACGCTCCTTCACTTCTCTGTCGTTAAAAAGTCAACAGCCTCAGAAGACAAATGGACAGAAGGCAAAATCTTTCCAGGAACAGGGAATGAGTCATCTTAATATTTTTTATTTTATTTCATAATTATAAAATAAATATCTCTTGGAGGATTTACTTGGAGAATTCAGAGGAAGATGAAGAAGGAATCAACATTTATCTATCATCTATTATGCATTAGCCAGAAGTAACTACTCCTCTCAAGTTGTATTTTTTTCTTCCCTCTTTGTTTTTCTGTTTGTCAATGAGTGTGTGTGTGTGCATGCATGTGCACCTATTTGGATTTCTACCATAGATACAATCAAATATAATTATTTTCAAATACAACGGGCCATAAGAATTCCTTTTGATTACTACACCATCATTCACAGTAAATGTTCCCATATTGTTGGGTGTTTAGGCTGTTCCCAACCTTTTGTTATCACAAATGAATCTGTGATGGACATCTTTGCATACAGTCTCTGTAAACCTCCTTATAGTTCTTTTTTTCCTAAATATTTTATTTATTTATTTATTTATTATTTATTTATTTGGAAGAGAGAGAGTGTATACTTTAGTGGGGGGAGGAGCAGAGGGAGAAGCAGACACCCCACTGAGCATGGAGCCTGATGCAGGAACTAGAGGGGGTCTCCAATCCCGGGACCCTGGGATCATGAGCCGAGCTGAAGTCAGATGCTTAACCAACTGAGTCATCCAGGTGCCCCTATGATTCTCCTTAGGATAAATTCCTACATTGAAGGAGGAAACTCCTTCAAATAGTTTTTTATTCAAATAAAGTAAATTTGAGGTGATAGCTTAGTGACGTAAAAGAACGTAGGGTACTCTTAGTATACAAGAAGGAATTCTCATTCATTCTGACATGGTATGCCACATTATCTTACCACAAATATCCTGACCAACTATCCTGAGAAGAACATATATTATAACATATCCTTTGGGGGCGGCCTTGTGATTTAATCAGTTAAGTGTCTGCCGTCAGTTCAGGTCATGAGCCTGGGGTCCTGGGATCGAGTTCCACATCGGCCACCCTGCTCAGTGGGGAGTCTACTTCTCCCTCTCCCTCTGCTCCCCCGCACCTGTGCTCTTTCTTCCTTGCTCTCTCAGTCAAATAAAAAAATAAAATCTTTTAAGAAAAAGTATCCTTTGTCGTGCGAGTGTCTATGTGCCATGTGTGTCCACATATGTATGTGTGTGTATTTTCTAAAGAAAAGGAATCACTCTGGTAATTTTAAAAATAAGTATAAGTGGGAATTATGAGACACAATATAAACTCAGTAGAAACATTACTGAAATGCACCTGCCTTTTTTTGCAGTGAGATATCTGATCCAATATTGAGCACCATCTCAAACTGAAGGGCACATACTGGGCTCCTAAGAGTGGATTGCCTGTAATCTGCACACTCAGAGAAGAACTATGAAATTGAGTTTGTTCCAACCACAGTCATAAAGCCCACATTCATACACAGTCCTCATTAATTCTCGGGTTTTGTAACAAAGGTAAGTCACTCTAAAATAAGCAATTAATAATGAGCCAAATCAGAAATCAGTTTGGGGGCAAGGGACTTAAGCTTAAGATGAAGGGCCAAGCCAGAAAACTTTCTCTGACGGCAGAAAGGGGTAAAAAGAAATGACTTTCATAGAAAGCTGCCTGAGGAGATCTGTGCCAACAGACCTTACTTCTCAGGGCTCTCCTTCAAAACCAGAGCCACACCTGATGTAGTGAGCCGGGCGCAGTCAGAGTCCACACAGAGTGTTTCAAACACCGCCTCTGTGCGGATTATCACGCAAGGGTTGATAGGTGACATTTTGATCCCCCATTTTTTTTTTAATTTTCAGTTTTTCTGGAGTTTAATGAGATGAGTGGATGTTATTGCAAAGCCACAACTAATAATGACTGGCTACAGATCTAATGAAATCATTTCACTTTCTGCCAGTCAACACACGTTCGGAAGAGACATCCCACAGCACCACACGCTCTGAATCTACCGCAGGAATGATGACTTCACCAAAGGAGGACTCAGCTTCTTACCCACACTAGGAAGGAAACCTGTGGTATTCTCCTGTTCTCTCACTGAAGACAGTCATCGTTTCTCGGTTGTTCCCCTGCCGCCTCCCTGCCTCGCCTCTGAACCCTGCAGGTGGATGCTCTGAGTCAATGATGCTGATGCAATGCCACAGGAAGCCACTCTGAGGTGGAACAGCCCCAAACAAGGCCTGATGGAGAGTCTAGGGCTGAAAGGACCTGGAGGAGCTCATCTGCCTCTGTGAAGGGCCTCCTCAACTTGCAAGAAAAATGCTTGGAACCAAGATAATCAACTGCACTCTAAAGAAGGAAGAGCGTTCATTCAGCAGTGAGTTTTCTAGTCTCCAGTGCCAGGTTCTTACAAAAATACAAAGATAAACAGGGCACAGTCCTGGTTACTGCAGGGCACTGTGCCATGGGGAGTCACTTCGAGGCTGTCCCCTTGATGCTGTCCCTGTAATTCTCACTATTCTGTACCCAACACAGACCTGTTTCTCCGTTCTGCTTTTCCTCTTTTATTTTGCTACACTTCAAAATTCGCACGCAGCAGTCTTGGACTCCTCCCACACCCGCTTCCTTCTCCGACTCTTCCTTGGGCTCACACCGTCCACCCAGGATGCGAAGCGACAACGTCCTTCCAGTCTACTTTCTGTTTTTCTATCTCACTTTCAATGCCCCCTGTATTTAGAGCCACATCAGCGTTAGTTCCAGCCTCATCCCTGCCCAGAGGCTATCAGAGGGACCCTTCTGGAATTTAAATATGATCGTGTGATTCCAGTGCTTGTGACTCTTTGAAAGTTGCCCCTGGCCTACAGGATAGAACCCAAAGCTCTTCATTTCCTCTGCTGTCTGGACTGTCCGAAAGACTCAGCCTCATCATTCACCACCCACAGTCGGGCATCTATCATTTCGACAGACATCTAATATTTTCTTTGATACCTGTGTAGCGTTTTAACCCCTCCAATCTGCCAGAAGACCCCTTCCCTGGGATTCTGCCCGGTGACTCTCTGTTCGTTCCGTGGGCTGGGACCCAGCTCCACCATTTCATCAGGGGCGGTGAAGCATCTGTGGAGCTCACTCCCCATCTCTCTGTTCTCGGTCCCTCTCTGTCTGTCTCTCTCCCTCTCTGGGTGTGTCTCCATCCTTCTTGGTCTCTATATATCTCTCTTGGTCTTCGTCTCCATCTCTCCTGGTCTCTGTCTTTGTTTCTCTTTCTCTGTCTTTGTCCTTCTTGGCTTCTGCCTCTCTATCTCCCTTTCTGTTTCCCTTTTTCTAAATGATGGATAGACAGCCAGACATGCACAGATACACACACACCCCTCTAATACTGTATTAGCGAACCACATTATACTAGTCTGTTTGTACATCATCTTTTTCTCTGCTAGACTCTGAACTTCTCAAGTTCTGGAACTATATTTTACATATCTTTGTTTTTCAGTACCTGATGGAGGGCCTAATAGAAGCAGTGGCAAAATTAATATCTGTTGAAATCACACTTAACTACAGCACTGCTTACAATAGCAGTAAAGGAGAAATAGCATGTGTGTCTATCGAAAGAAAATGGACACGCAGGCAGCTGACTATTACACAGCCAGTGCCACATGTATTTGCATAAACACATCTCTAAAACACGATGTTAACCATAACGAGACAAGTTTGCAGAAATGTACAGCATGTAGAAATTAAAAACATCGATAATGATATTCAGATCTGACAAACTGGTTGCTGGTGTCTAAGGGGTAACATTGTTCTTTGGCTCACTTTTATGTGCATTTTTGATATTTTGTCATGTAAAATTGTAAAGACCTAGACATAAAAACATCACAAAGATCATGCCAATAGCTAGAGATACTGTCTTGAAAAGGCTCTTCCTCCCTGTGATACACACATATACAATCAAGTAGAATTAGCCACAAATGACACATAGTTTAACAATTTAAAATATATTTCAGGGGCACCTGGGTGGCTCAGTGGGTTAAAGCCTGTGCCTTTGGCTCAGGTCATAATCCCAGGGTCCTGGGATCGAACCCCACATTGGGCTCTCTGCTCAGTGGGGAGCCTGCTTCCTCCTCTCTCTCTGCTTGCCTCTCTGCCTACTTGTGATTTCTGTCTGTCCAATGGATGGATAGAATCTTTAAATATATACACAGATATATATATACACACACACATATATTTCAAAGGAAATATCTATGTTTCCTCATAATAAAGACAGATCTTTGATCTAATTGCTCTTTACTGAAGTTCTCTTGGATACTGCTGCTGAACACTTACTTTACTCAAGAAAGGAAGTAGATATATGTGTAAAGAGAAGGCCCTCCAAAGAAAAAAATCAACCTCTGCTTCCCACATAATGATAACAAGTAAAAACACTTGGTGACGAGAAGGTAAGAACCCCTTTTTCACAAGTCCATGCAGTCATAACAAGTTAAGAACAAAATATATATAGCAAGTTAAGAAAAAGAAATAAAGCCTTGGGATGCTTCTTGGGTGCTGAATTTGGGGGGATGTTTTTGCTTATTGGAGATTAACACAGATCAAGGAAAAATGAACAAGTTCACAGCAACTTTTACAGTCCACATATCCAATTACTGGCAACTTAAATAAGCCTTTTGGTGCTAGATGACAAACTCATGTATTTTCATTTAAAACATATTGTAATTTTAGTCAGAGGGTCACAATACAATGTCAGACTGAAGGGAAGGGAAACTATGTTTATTTCAGACCAGTTCTTACAGCAGCCTGTACAACTAGGATTAGTATCTCCTTTTTACAATAGTTGAAAATGCAGTCCAGAGAATTAAATGTGATTTTTAAGATTAAAACTCAATTTGCACCCAGATCCTCTTTACTTTTAAAAAAATTTTAAATATTTTATTTCTTCCAGGGGAGGGGGTAGGAACAGACAGAGGGGGAAAGAAAGTCTTTTTTTTTTTTTTTCCTTTTTTAAGGATTTTATTTATTTGAGAGAGAGAGAGTGAGTACAAGTGGGGAGGGGCAGAGGGAGAGGGAGAAGCAGACTCCCACTGAGCAGGGAGCCTGCCATGGGTTATGCACAAAGCTTTAAATATCAGTTTTGTTTTTGAGAATAAAAGTAACCATTCATTAGCAAATAACTAAAGATCAATCTAATAAATATTACAGGTTCCTCGTGCACATAATCCTGGGTGTTTACAAAGATGTCTCCAGTTGTTTACTGCAATGTTTATAATAATAAAAAACTGGGAGCAACCTAAATGTCCAATCATCAAGAACTGACTAAATAAATTATACTTACAGCATAGAATGCTACAAAATCAGTAGAAACCATGCTTTAGAAGAATGCATCTGATGAGGAAACATAGACAGTGTAGAACCGTAAAATGCAGAGTCCATGCAAGGTGAAAAGAAATGTGTAAATATGTATATTTCCATGGAAGTATAAAATAAGGGAAGGCTCATTATCACACTGTTAACTGCGCTTGGCTTTGGTTAGATAATTGTGCATGTTTGCTAAGTTTTCATGGTAGGGATGTAGAAAACAACCAATACTCAGGAACACAGCAATAATTAAGCACCCTGGCATACATTGATGAAGCTTATCTGTTGTGGATTAGGGAGGCTCTGCGGATGGGTTGGGGGGGGGGGCTACAACGGGGCAGGGGGAGGACGTGGGGAAAGGGAGAGGGTGACAGACTGAGAAGATGGGAAAAGGTGTATGAGATCAAACCCCCTCACCTAAGTACCTCTCCCTTCCCGAACTAAAATAACTAATAAAATTGAGACAAATGACTCATTTAGGAAGGAAGGAAGGACTTCTAAGTGGAGAAACAGAGGCTGAAATGGCAAGATAGAGAATAAGAATTGGGATACGCAAAGGACAATGGCATGAGCGGTGGATGGTGGAACCGACGATTTCCAGGCCCCACCCTGGGAATTTCTCAGTGTCCTGGCACTCGCTCCAAGGAAGATGAAATCCACCAGAAGGAAAACTCTATTGAGAACCTAAGATGATTTTGATGGGAGTGTGTCCAAGTTTGATGTTACAATGGGAGAAGTCGTGAAAGAAGTTGGTCGGTCACCTTTATTTTATGACGAGTAAGTAGGAATACTCCAAATTACTCTACAGAATTGCCTCTTTATCCTGTTTTGTATTGCAGTGTCTATCATTAAAAGTGTTGCAATAGAGACGCGAGAGTTACGGCTGCAAGGTTCATTCATCCTGCTGGAGGGGATGGCTTAGTGGACAAAATGCCAGCTTTCACCAGCTACGACACTCTGCACCCACAGGTTAATATGCAAGTGGCATTGACTCAGCAGCTCATCTCCTGAACGGAGCTAGTTCCACAGTTTACTCATACTGGTGGAGGGTCTTTCAGACCATGTCTGGGAAAAACCTGTCTGTCCTGCTTGAATAATGAGGATTCCTAGAACTGTTACAGACTCAGGATATCCCCCAGTGTCCTGGAAACATGAGATAGAAGTGAATCAAAGGGTCTTCTCATACACTCTCAGCATTGGTACCCTATCCTGGCTAGCTTTCCCTTCTCCTTTTTAAAAAATATTTTATTTATTTATTTGTCAGTGAGAGAGAGAGAGAGAGAAAGCATAGGTAGGGGGAAGAGGAAAGGGAGAAACAGGCTCCCCGCTGAGCAAGAAGCCTGATGCGGGACTCGATCCCAGGACCTCGAGATCATGACCTGAGCCAAAACTGACACCCAACCAACTGAGGCACCCAGGCACCCCTAGCTTTCCCTTCTTTATCACTAGCCTCACACAAAGCCAACACAGCCTTCCCTTAAACCATTTCTTTCAATTCAACTGTTTAATATTCTTACGATATTTTAGATGTCTATACTAGTCTCTTTCATCATCACCTCGCTTATAATTTCTTAAGCTTATTATTTCAAATCAAATGAGTTCACTTATCCACTTTACGATACAAACTGCTCTTGTATGTACAAATCTTTCACCTTTATGACCTTTTCAACTTACTTTATAATGACAAGCTAGGAATGTTTAGTAGTTACAAAAAATAATGCTACTACTATGTGAATCAATCGGTAGCTAGAATGGTTCTTTATAAAATTATATGTGTAAAAGTTTATCATCTAAATTTGTATCAATTTGAAGTCCTTGTTCCAGTTGTAATTTCAAAATGAATACAACACACGTTAATCGAGTACTCACTGTGTGTCAGATTTTGTTTGAGGCACTTATATACCACATTAAAAAAACAAAAACAAAAACAAAAACCAGTCCTGTCCCTACTACAGTCTAGTGACAGTGACGGACAACCATAAAAAGACATTAAGGACCATAACCACGGTCCAGGAAAGTCCCCCAGATTCATTCTCTCTGTGAACTCAGAGGTTTTGAGAAGAGACTTGAAGTTTCTTATTTCTAAATGCATAGTTTGACAGAATCTGATTTTCAAATTTGAGCTTCTAAATTAATCTAAATCCTGAATGTGCAGAGAGAGATTTTAAAGAGGAAGTGATCTATAGTTAAACCTATAAGGACAGGACCATGGGAATTTGAGAAACTGGAGGGGTGAGCTGAATACTAACATATGCTGATTTTATTCATGCCTCAGGATCTTCACACAATGATTTCCTTTTTTGCTTTTTTCTTCTGCAAGCCCATTCCGAGATTTCATCACTACATTCTTCATTGCCATCCGTCAGACGTTATCAATCTTTCTGATACATCACGCACCGCTCCTCCTCCGGCTCTCCCGACTCCTCGGTGGGACGGCTTCCATATATGCTGACATTCCAGTTGTGCCGACGGTCCAGCCCTCCCTTTTCCAGCTACCTCTGCCATTAGATCACTATCTCCTTCGTTAATACCCACTGCTCATTGCATTTGCTTATTTCCCACACAGAATGCGAGATGTGCTTCATTTTAGTAAGATTTCAGTTGACCTGTCTGGTGATATGGACTTTCTTTTATATGTTAACTTGCTCCTTCTTTATAATTTCACTGTAATTTACCAATATCGACATACTTTATCCTTAAATTCTCCAGGTGATTAGTAAGGGCAGGGAAATGAGCAATCTTTAGTTGTTTCTTATAAGCTCTCAATTTTCTTCCCCCCAATTTCCCATAATCCAAATATTTATTTATTTCTTCAGGACGACTGCAATTTATCTAATTGATAAACATCATCTACGGGACTGTCTTCCAGCATTCAGCATACCTTCGTGTCTAGTGACTGGCATTAGGGCTGGAATACAAGGCCTGTTCACATTACCGTCATTCAAAATGTCCTCCAGCCACCACCGGGCGGGAGTGTGGTGAAACCCATGGACTGTGGATCCAGCGTGGCTGTCTACGACAGCAGCCACCTGCCTGGCGCCCTCTGGTGGTGACAGGATGCCTGGATGATGGGCACTAGACAGAACCTCAGTACTGCTTCTGCACCTGCTGGCTTGGTGCACCTGCTACCTCCTGGCTCCCATTTTATTAATTCGATATAGGCTTGGTCCCTCCCCTCCGTTCCCTTCCCTTCATTTTCCTTTTTCTTTTCTCATTTTATTTTTTAACACCTCGTACTTAGTGCTGATTTAGGCCTTTACAAAGGAGCATATGGTGAGAGTAGAGGAGACACTGAAGGATGATGACAGGGGAGGCCATAATGACTGGGACATGCAGCTTGCTTTAGTCCCAAGAGAATGTCACAGTGCTTGAGAGAGAATCGCCTATCTTCCATTTCCCACAACAAGAAAAACGCAAGCTGAACGCACATCGGGGGATTTTTATCTCACTAGAAGAAAATATCCATTCAGTATTATAACAGAGAAACAGAAACTAAGATCAACTGTGAAATATTCTTTACAAGTTGTTAACATTAGAGTCAATTAGCGCCTTCTTAAGATAATGTAAATTTCATTCTCTCTAAAGTCTGAGATGAACAACGATGACCCAACGCCCCTAAACTCACCAGCTTCTGACTCTGGCATGTGAATCCAAGTGTTTCTAAAAAGAAGTAAGTTTAATATTTGTCTTCTATGAATACATCAGTTGCTGTGGCAGTATTTCACTTAACGTTATCTGGGGTCCAAAAAAGTTTATTGCTTCTCTAAACGTCTGTCTTCCTTCTGTCAATCCCATTCAAAAATTTGCATTCAGTATCACCTGAATATATAGTTACTCAGAAAAACTGGAAATGTGGTTAGATGTACCAGCTTACTGGGGACTTCCTAAAAAGGGGGTATTTGTATTTTTACTCTATCAGGATGCAAATTACTCTACCTGGAGTCATCACACATATATTCTGATTTCCAGAGAAGGGCCTATATCAGAATAAGAAAGTAAACTAAATTTGGTTGAAACTAATTTGAGCTATCATTCTCTTCATCAAACTCAATTTCCTTTGGAACTTCTACTCTTCCTTTACAGTTTATAACCACCCAGCAATTCAAATGTGAAGTCTAAAAATCACCAATAATACCTAATTGATAAACAAAATGAAAAAGGCTCTCATTCAAGCCCTGGATAAAGCAAGAAGAGTCACAATCATCTTCAATGTAGAAACGTTATGTGGCAAGAGCAGAGGTAGAAGTACAGGGTAGAATTATTTTGTACGCTTCAAATATAAAACAAATTATGAAAAATCATTGATCCCATAAATGAAAACCCAATACCTCTTCTCTGTTCCTCCTTCTCAAGTCCACACTCTTTAAACATAGTTTAAGCACTCTTAAAACCATAGGCCACGTCAATCTCCTGCTCCCAGCCATCCTTGGCATATATCAAAGTCCTTCCCAAGGCCCTACATGAGCTAGCCCTGGCTATCTTTTCAAGAGCATTTCCTACCCGTTTCCCCATAACTCATTCATATTTAGAATCAACCACATCTCTGAAGGAACTGGCAACGTGCATGTTCGTTCTTGTGCTTAATCTGTCATTCCAAAGGCTATTTGGGTTTTCCATAATGAAGTGACAAATGTTAACGTAGGCACAACGAGCCAATATAATAATTGCCCAGAAACAAGATCCGGTCAAGGGAAGTTAGTCATATGTAGGCCTAACTCTCCCAAGAAACTGTTTTTATGGACATGTCAGCAATTAGGGCAGGAATTGCTCTGCTGATGACATTTTACCAAATTAACAGCCACCGAAGACTTACCAGCAGCTACTATGATAATATCTGCCAGCTGAGTATGGGTCTTCAGTTGTTCTTTAGGAGTATATCTGTGAGCTATGGTCACTGTTGCATCACCTGGAATGGAGAAGAATGTCCATTAATGGTTACTGAGCTTTTTCAAAATTTATGAATGTTCCAATTATAGAGGAGATTCAGTTACAGCCTAAGAGCAGGAAAATTGCTTTGCAATTAAGAACACATCTAGAAAAGAAAACCTAAATCACCCAGAATATCATACTCTTCAATTACCAGCAGAAAATCAGCTAAGACCATATGAGAGTATGTGCTGACCATCATAAGAGAGCTAAAAGTAAGGTTCTAGAAACACAGCATCAGAAAGTTCTGTATTGATGGGTTAATACGTAAATGCAGGGGATACTCACTGGTCTGATAACAAGGTCTGTAAATACTGAAAACAGCAAGATAAGGGCACCCAAAATGGGGCAATATATTGTGGGAACACAGCTGAGAAATTAATTCTGCGTCTTCTCTTGAGGGTGTCTAGGAAGGGTTCCTAAAGGAGACAGTATCCTTTTTTTAGGTCTCAAAGTATGAGCAAGGGCATACTAATTAAGGAAAGAAAGAAAGGGCATTCCAAGACAACAGAATAACCAGAAAAAAATGGACTAATTTTGAAGTTGTGTTTTTAGGAAATGACAAAGAGGTATAAAATAGAACAGGAAGTATTTAAGGAACTGATATGTGAATAAGAGAGCTCAGCAGCCTGAGGGGTTTGCAGCGCTTCAAGAGTGAGCCAAGGAAGAGGAGTGAAAGACATGCTGGGAGAGGGAAGTCACAGAAGAACTTCCGTTGAAGACCCAGCTGTGTGAGACAGGGCCTTCTCTCTTCTCCTAGAACATACAAATGCTGCACATTTAATCACAACAACGAAAACTCCACGATCTCCATTTTCAGCAAAACTAGAAGACATATTTTTCACAGACACCAAAAAATATTTGAGCACAGGACTGGCACAGCTAGCATACACCACACAGGAAGACAGGCCACAAAGACATGCAGAGAGTGAGAAGGCCAGGAGCGGCTGGTCTCTGAAAATGAGTGCAGAGACATACTGTGTGAAGGTGGAGGGCTCAGGTCAATCTCTCATCTGTAGCAAAGAGAGAAATACATGCGGAAGAAGCCCTCTTGGATCCAGTCAAGCTCATGGCGGCTGGTAAAGGAGAGCTCCCATGGAGGAGCCACTTCAGCAGGAAGCAGTCTGAGTCTGTGTAAGTGGTGAAGGAGGGATCTGAGGACAGCCTGGCACCTCCTCCCCAACCCCCAGCAGAACTACCCTGCGAACAGCAGATCCAAGAAACCCAACTCATTCAATGGTAAGTAACAACAACAACAAAAAGATTTGACACAGAATTAGTAAAAAGATGCCATCTGGAAACCAGCCCGGGAGTATCCAGGGCGTGATGGAGTTGTTCTGATTCTAGTGGTAGTGATGTGACTACATGCGTTTGTCTAAATTCATGGAACTGTACACCCAAAAGAGTGAATTTTACTCTATTTTTAAAGTAAATAAAAGAATGCATTTTAAAAATGGCAAACCCAAGGATTGCATGGATCCCTGGGTGTTATATGCAAACAATGAATCATGGAAAACTACAGTAAAAACTAATGATGTACTGTATGGTGACTAACATATTATAATAAAAAAAAAGATGAGCAAAAATGAGAAAGCTTGATGTCCACCTACTATCTAAGGACTAGAATCAACAGAAAACATTTAAAGTCGATCAATCAAATAATAGAAGTATAAGAAAATTTAGAAGTATAAGGTAAAATATTAAGAGATCATTTTTATTGGCAAATATCAAGTAGGAGAAAAAAGAAATGGAATCAGGGAAGAAAAAGAAAGTATTCCTATCATTTCTTAAAATTAGAGTGTCAATAGATACCATATAAAGAAAAGAGAACTAAGAGTACTGTGTAAAGTTAAAACTATTAGAGTAAAAATAAACCTCCCTAAGTATCAGAAGAACCATACACAAGAAAGAAAAAAAATGTAAAAAAACAATAAAAGCCACAAAAACAAATAGAACAGAAAATAATGACAGTTCACATCTTATACATTTATCATCATAATAAATTTTCCTAAGTTACCTATTTAAAAGAATAATATTTCCAAATTGGCTCACAAAGCAAAAACGAAATCTAATTCTTTACTTTATGTAAGGTATATCTAAAACAAAGCTGTTTGGAAATGTTAAAAATAAAAAATGGGCAAATGTGTAACAGGGAAATGACAAAAAATATAATATGTTCTATTGTCAAATAAAGAGAAATTCAGCATTAAATAGGACAAAGAAATACACACTATAATGCAAAGACATGATTCAAAAGAGCATACAACAATGACAAATATATAATATATAAAAGAGAAATATAGTTCATGCACAGAAATTACAGGGGCTACAAACTGAAAAAGAAACACATTGTATTTGCTGAATTTAATTCATCTTTCTCAATGCACAACAGTTCAAAGATATAGAAAATGTACATAATATAATTAATGTTATATGCCTGATTGTAATATATCACACTTTGAAGGTAGAACATATATTTTTTCCATGTGACCAATGAATATTTTTTAAGTGATATGACTTCAGATATAAAAAGAATTCAATTAATACTAAAAAAATAGCTATATAAACCAGATATTTCCTTTGATCACAAATCAATGAAGTTATAATTATTGAAAAAAGATCAGAAATTACAAGGTTCTTCCACTGGAATTTTTTTGAATAATTCTTGGGTTGGGGCACCTGGGCGGCTCAGGCAGTTAAATGTCTGCCTACACCTCAAGGCATGATCCCGGGGTCCTGGGATCGGAGCCCCATATTGGACTGCATGCTCAGCAGGGAGCCTGCTTCTCTCTCTCTCTCTCTCTCTCTCTCTGCCTCTCTCTCTCAAATAAATAAAATCTTAAAAAATAAATAAATAATAGATAATTCTTGAGTCAGAAAGAAAACACAAAATAAGAGTACAGGATTTCTAGAAACATTTATAATGAAATTACTATATATTAGATCCTATAAAATAAAGATAAAAGAAAGCACAGAGGAAAATTCATAGACCTAAATTATTATATCAATAAATTAAATAAGAAAATCAATAACTCAACTTAAAAACTTAGATAAAGAACAAAAAGGAAACAAAAGAAATTAGAAGGTAAGGTGTTAATGTTAAGTAAGTCTAAGACTTCTACTTTCAAAAGCAGTGAGAGAATTCAATAAATTGCCAAGTAGAAAATATACAGTAATAAACAGCTTTCATATGTAACAACACCTTAGAAGAAAAAGTGAAAGACTCCATTATAATAACAATACAAAAGATAAAATACATATCTTAAATAAATAAACTTAACATAAATGTGCAAAATCCATCTGAAAAAAGAAAAATCTCCAGAACAACACCAAAAGACACAAGACTGAAGAACTAGGCACAGACCTGTACCCCTGAAGCAAATAATACATTCTATGTTAATAAATAAATAAATTAATTAATTAAAAAAATTCTTGGATAAAAGACTCCATATCCTGAAGATTAATAATTCTATGTTCATTACATATTTAATAAAATTCCAATAAAAACTGGTAGTTGTGCATTGTTTTGGAAGAATATAATTTCATCCTCAAGTCAGTAAGGACAAGTGAAAGACAATAACGGGCACAGGTTTGGAAAGGAAGAACAAGGAGAGGCCATGGGCCTGGTAGCGCTTGAGAGCAGCTGCATTTCGGTCAACGGTACCACTCGCGCCCGGCTACCCTGGGCAGAAGCCTGTGAGGCTCCCTTCTGCCTCCTCTCCCCTTCACTTGCTCGACACCGTCAAGAAATGTCAAGTACCTGCTTCAAACGACCCCACAGCGAACCTACGAAGCATCCTCCCACCTCTCCCTTAAGACAATCCCCCTGAATGCGGAAAGGTCCCCTTAGACTTTAGTGACCCCTGCGACAGTGTCCTGCTGCATGAGAGACCCCCCAACAAAAATCAAAACCAAACCCCCCCAACCTTGATGAGTTTCTGATTATAACAATATCAACCCACGGAGAGGCTTTCAGCCTACAACTCGAGAGACCAAGGGTGACAGCAAAAGAGAGGTAAACCGGCGGGGGCGTTAAAGGCAAATGTGTTTAAATCATGCCTCAGTCTCTCGGCCTTTGGCCCTTGGTGCTGAGAGCCGCGGTACCTGCTCCCGGGGCTGCAGGCCAGCGAGCCTGAACACTGTCTGCCTAGTGAAGCTGTGAGAGGTCTTGTCATTCCTGTTTTCAGGTCTGGCGCCCTCTTACTTTTCTTCCGTGAATCCTCTGGCTCGCTGCCCCTAATCCTAACTCCTCAGCTCTTCCCTGGGGTGACCAGCACGGACAAGCCCCAGCACCTACTCGGCAGAATGATGCGTATCTCTGACCCTCAGATGACTTTTTCCCACACTCAGCTTTATCCTCTTACTGTGCATGTGATACCAGCCTGGGCGAGGGCCTAATTTTTCTAACTATCGCACAGACCCAGATAAAAACTTTTATAAGCAGAGTCTTAAGCAATTTCGCGGTACCCGGTGTTTGACATCATGTTTGTAAGATACAGCAAGAGTAAAAAAAGTTAGGACCTATCTCCTGGAATCTGAGAGTTCTGTTAGAACTTAATAATTAACTTCTGGGCAAGATAGGCTTCTTGCTGTATAGAAGTCCACGGTCAATCAAGAATTGTCTACTGGGAGCTGTCTGAGCAGTTTTCTAGGCTATGATTACACTGTAATTTATGCAAAACTGCAGATTGTGGCAAAGAGTTTTAGCAACTAACACAGAGTGCCAATTTGAGGAAAAAAATACTTGCTACTTAAAAAGACGCTAGAACAAACAGCACAATATGCTTCATTTTCAAGTAGCATTTTTTGTTGTTGTTGTTTAAATGACTCGAAATGAGGAGTTTATTTTTGTTGGACGTTTCTAGGTCATTTCCTGCCTTCGCTTATTCGATAATCAAGAAATAATCCCAGAACCATGCTAAGCAACGGAGACAGACAATCCCACATGCTCACGGGAGAAACAGTTATGCAAATCAGGATGAGAATACACAGTGTGGTCAGTTCCACATTAAAAGGCGGTATAAGCCACAGGGTCGGCACCGAGCACTACCTTCTCCTGTAGCTGAGAACAGTGTAGGAGCAGTCAAAGGTCTTAGGGAAGAAAGATTCTTGATGTGAGTAGAATTTATTTTGCTTCTGCTTCATTCCCCCTATGTTTTCACCATCCAGGCCCATGGATAACTATTTCCCATAAAAATGCAAGACAGGCATTTATTTAGCCCAGTTAGAAACTTCTTCCTCGCAAGAGCCGAGGTCTCACTTTTTGCAACTTTTATCATGATCCTAGATCTGTCTTCAACAGCAGCACAGAACAAGTCTCAACGTCCTTTTCCATGAGGCAAATCTTTAAATACCTGCATTGGTGGATGAAGCAAAATGGCCAGTCCAGTAGGGGCTCGACTCTTACACGTATGCATTTACCTTGTCGTTTTCTCTGGATAAGAGAAAACGGAGTCATTCCTGATATACATTAACTCATTCAATGGTCTGGTTTAAAGGAGAGGCACCTGGTGGCTCAGTCAGTCCAACTCTTGATTTCAGCTCAGGTCACAATCTCAGGGTCGTGACGCTTGTATCGAGCTCCGTGCTGGGTGTGAGCCCACCTAAGATTCACACTCTCTCTCTGCCCCTTCCCCCTGCCTCTCCCTCTAAAAAAATAAAAATAAAAATAAAAATAGAGGCAAAATACTGAGAAAATTATAGACAGGAAAACTCAGTATTCAACACCAGAACAGCATCCAAAGGAGAAAAGTGGCCTGAGTTCTGTTTTTGGACAAATGCCTCTAGAGGTCTAAAGACTCTGGACTGGAAATATGTGTTTCTTACCCTCGTCGTAAGCTGTGATCGCAGCTTGTAGCACACAACAAAAGAGCAAAAACCCCTCTACAGAGAAATACTCTGTAGCAGCTAAATGGACAGAGCCTATATATACGTGGTTACGATGACCCTTATGTAAGAACTCGCTACACATCAAACATTGTTCTAGCACCTTACATAAAATTATCATACATTTTCCTATCACACAATCTTCACAAGACACCACGAGAGTGTTTTTTTATGAGGTAGACGCTAATGTTATTTGTATTTGACAAACGAGGAACCTGAGGAGACGCAAGAAGTCCAGTAATTTGTCCAAAGTCCTACAAACCATCTAAGAGCCCGAATTCAAACTAATTCAGTCTGGCTCTAGCGCCCAAGCTCTAATTATGGCAAGCCACAGCCTCTGTCTGCATCGGGCGGACAAAAGCAACACTGCCCGGGTTCACAGTTACAACATCAGAGCCGGCAACCACGACATCGTCACGTCAGTTGGCAGAACAGCATGGCTGGACAATTGGGAAGCCACTGAGGGATCTTGGATGACACCTCTTTTTCCTCTGGATAAATTCTGCCTTCAGATTCCACTGAATCTGAATCTACTGCTGGCCTGTAGCAATAGTACCGATAAGCGGCCAGCTAATGACAGAAAATACTGATAAGGGGCCAGCTAATGCCTGTAATACAAAAAGGTTTTAGCTTTACTTTTTACCATTTGTAAAATGATCAAGAGGCCATTTTCCAGATCTTGAGACAGTGTGAAACAGTTCTTCATTCTCCCAACTCCTGAATTCCATTTACTGAAGGTCTCTATTTCCTTTTTTTTTAATTTCCTTTGGGTTTCTCCCCGAACGTCACCTCCTCGAGCTGTCCCCACCACCTTATCAATATATCACCTGTGCTGTTATTCTGGATTCACTTCCTCCCGTTCTCACCCTCCGTCACCGCCCTCCAGCCACGGCTGAGAACGGGAGGAAGTGAGTAAAAACACGCAGCCCAGGCCAGCTCCTGTACGTCTTGCACATCACGTGAAGGGCTCTGGGTTTTATTCTGACGTCATGTCGTGCTAAGCATTATGGGAAGCCGCGGGTGAGAGAAGGGACGAGGATGGATGCAGAGAAACTGGTTCATAAACTTCATAGTGCTCTGAGGGAAAGACAATGGCTGTCGACCTAGAACCTTTGGTGGAGGTGATCATGGGTATATTTTAAACATGGGTTAATGGGTAAGATAAGAGATGTAAGAGAGAGTGGTAAAGGGTGGCCTGAGCAGCGGGGCGAAGTGACAGTGCCACTTCCGAAAGCAGGACAGACTATGGGGAGTAAAATCAAGATTGAAGGTTTGCATATGTAAGTTTGAAGTGCCTATTGGCCATCCAAGTGGGCGTGTCAAGTGGACGGTGGTTACATGGGTCTTGACACATAGGAAATACAGAAGGTGTTTAAGGCTATGGGACTAGAAAAGATGACCTAGGAATGGCTCTGGAATGACAAGCGAAGCCCTAGGCTTATTGCAATGTTCTCAGCAGTTGTCCTCACCCTGACCACATTAGAATCCTCTATGGAGGGACGCCTGGGTGGCTCAGTTGGTTAAGCAGCTGCCTTCGGCTCAGGTCATGATCCCAGCGTCCTGGGATCGAGTCCCACATCGGGCTCCTTGCTCCGCAGGGAGCCTGCTTCTCCCTCTGACTCTGCCTTCCACTGTGTCTGCCTTTGCTCGCTCTCGCTCGCTCTCTCTCTGACAAATAAATAAATCTTTAAAAAAAAAAAAAGAATCCTCTATGGAGCATTTTAAAAAATACTGATACTGATACTGATAGGTCCATCTGGAAGATTGTGATTTAATTGTTCTGTGTTGGGCTCTGGCAGCCGCATTTTTAAAAGCCCCACAGTGATTTCAGTGGGCAGCTGAAGTTGAGGAGCACTGGTTTAGAAGTTGGGAAGAACAGAATGACCCAGAAACAGAGGATGAGAAGAAATATCTAGTGACATAAAAGAAATGCATGCCAGTGGTAGCTTTGATCTGTGCTTAAGCAATAACAGAAATAGCCCTATATAATGTGGCCATTTCATCAAATTAAAAAGCCTGTTATGAATATTATTCAGTTCATTACATAGTTTCCTGCTTATAAGAACCCTCAGGAGAAATTATTTTTCAGTCTTAACACCAAAAACCATTTTATTTATCCTGAGCATGTATTTATTTTTAATTCTAAAAACATGTAATTGGACAACCAATCATTTTTTTCCTGTGAAGGAGCTCTCAAAATGAAATTAGTGACCTAATCATAAAGTATAGCTTAGACTCAAACACATTCACCCAACATATATTCAGCACTAGTACATAAAAAGCAATGTGCTTGGCAGTGGTAATATATCCGTGAAGATTTAATGACAGGCCTATTTTTAATAGCCTTATTCTTGGCTCTTAGTTCTAGGCCTTGCTTCTCCCTTTTAACTATTTCACAATGGCATGGTGTTTCATATACTGTTGTGGCCCACTTTGAATACTTTTTAGAATAAGTATACTGTGATAGCTAGCCTGTCCTCAATACTCACCATGTGTGAATACTAAATCCTTTACAGGTATCAGCTCGCTTAACTCTCCCAACAACCATGCATACTCTGACCTCACAGGGACATGCAGGAACAGAATATGTGTTCAGGCAACGGAACCAAAGAGCCCATGCTCACTGACACCAAATTCTCCTGCTCCAGGAGTCAGGCTTTGCCATTCAAGGCTGCAGCTATGGTGTGAACAGTGTGGCAGTCATAAATGAAGATATTGGTTTTGAAACCTTCTATTTCTAGGATTATTTTCCTATTAATAGGAATGAAATGTTTTGAGTCATTGACATGAATCAGTTCTGCAGGTGACCAAATTCTCCACGGTACCAAGTTGCCAAGTCAGGACTGACAGACGTTCTGATTGTGAAACAGATTTTAAGCTATATATTTAAAAAAAAAAAAAAAAAAAAAGTGATCAAACTCTTGCCAAAATGGGCCAATCGGCTTAGCCACGGGACAAGGGGTGCTGGCATGAGCCAAAGTACTGTTCTGTCCTTTCTAGCTGCTCTGACTGGAAGGGGTGTGTGTGTGTTGGTAGGGGAGGGGTCTGTTCGTTACAGCTTTATATAATTATGCACTTATTTTCTACTCTCCAAGATTAACAGATGAAAATAAACTCAAGGACCTTCCTACAATGTCCGATTCCGCAAACATGGCTTAAAAGATCAGACACGAATACTAAATAAGTGCTCCCAAGAACCCAAGATTTCTGCCTGCATTTGAGAGTGAAATATTCAGGCTTCTTGAAGTGCACTGCGCTGCTTACAGCCCTTCTCGGCAACCTCTCTGTGGAAAAACGCTAGACCTCTGGGGGCATACTAGTGCAAACACAGCAAATATCCAGGGGCAAATATAGCAAATATAAATACAGAGATATGTATTTTGTTAGGGAAAAAAAACAAAAAATGAAAACCAACTTCCAGAGCCAGAGAGTCACAGTGCTTACCATGTTAAAGACTATATACTCTATCACTATATTAAAGTCTCTGAGAAATATCACCGTCAAGTGATTGATTGATTTTTTTTAAGATTATATTTATTTATTTGACAGAGACAGAGACCACAAGTAGGCAGAGAAGCAGGCAGAAAGAGGAAGGGAAGCAGACTCCCCGAAGAGCAGAGAGCCTGATGTGGGGCTCGACCCCAGGACCCTGGAATCATGACCTGAGCCAAAGACAGAGGATTTAACCCACTAAGCCACCCAGGTACCCCTACATTGATTTATTTAATCCAGATTTCCCAGATTTATTTTGAACAACACCTCCCCCTTTAAAAAAAAATCAAACCCATTTAAGAGTTTGTGGTACATCGGGTGCTGCTAAGAATACAGCTTATGAATAGTTGTATTAAAATTTTCATGATACTCTTCCAGGAGTAAAGTAAATTTACCCATTCATTTGTTGAACAAAGACTCTGGACAGCTATTGTGTGAGGTGCTGGAGATAAAATGGGCAGATAAGCAGATGTGGTCTTTGCTTTTGTGGGGTTAACAGTCTAGTGAATGTGGATGAACAGTAATTAAATAAGGACACTAAGAAATGGTTATCACAAACTGACCAATGACGTGAAGGAAAAGTTCTTCAGTGCATCCATGATGGTGTGTGTGAGAGGGTGAGACGCGCTATCAGAAAAACCTGCCCCAGGCTTCTATCTGAGCTGACATACAAGACATGAGTAAGAGGGCATGCCGCTACCTGAGAGGCTGAAGAATGACAGGTAAGGGGTTAAAAAGAGAACGATGAGGGAGAGGGTACAGAGGAGCAGCACTGAGATGCCTTGAAAGTGTAGAGAAATATACACAATGGGAAATAGAAAAAGACCTCAAAATACAAAAAGCAACAAATTATAAGAAGAAGAAAAAAGAAGAGACTTCAGAGATATTTACTGATTAAACAGAGTACAGCCCACACTATTTAAGTATAGTTAGTACCTTTATATAATAACACTCTTGGCACTGACTTTATTTATTTTTATAAACTTAGTTATTTATTTTGGAGTGAGAGCAAGTACGTGGAGAGAGGGGGAGAGAGAGAATCTTCAAGTAGACTCCCCGCTGAGTGTAGAGCCCAGCAGAGTTCAGTCTCACGGACCTGAGATCATGACCTGAGCCAAAACCAAGAGCTGGGAGCTCCACCAACTAAGCCTCTCAGGCACCCCTGACTTTATGTTTTTAAATCACTAAATCATCACTTATATTTATGGTATGAATTATTTCTTTTGTAGAGACTGAAATGTTTTCTTCCAGATTTTAGGAATTTCTAATAATTTCAGATGAGATCAGGTGTGTTCAGGGCAGTATGCCATGGACAAAATTTTTCCTAATTTCAAGTAGAAGATAGTTTTGGTTTTGCCTAATAGGTGGGATTTTTTGGTCTGAAGTGAAGAACAGTAGCAGACTTTAAATCTTAAATGACACTTAAATTAAGTGATTTAAGATTATGACTATCATTGGTAGGAGAGAGGAGATCTCAGGACACCGCGAATGGAGGGGAGGGTACTGCTGGCAACATTAATTGAAAGACATCACCGTGTTTATCCAGTAAAACACTCAGGATCTATCCTTTTCTTTAAAATTATTTTTTTCCCCCTCAAGCTGCTAATAGATACTGCTGTCTTCTTACAGAGGAGCTGGTTTCTTTGTCATGGAGGTGGGGAATATGATGGTGAATAAATCAGCTATTTCTCTGTCCTCCTGAGCTTGCAGTCTAGTAGGAAAGCCGACCATTAAACAGTTAGCAATGAATGATTAGTCACCATAATTGTGCCAAGAGCTGCAAAAGAGGTTGAGCTTTCTGTAATAGAATGTAGCTATAGATGGGCGCCTGGGTGGCTCAGAGGGCTAAGCCGCTGCCTTCGGCTCAGGTCATGATCTCAGGGTCCTGGAATCGAGTCCCACATCAGGCTCTCTGCTCAGCAGGGAGCCTGCTTCCTCTTCTCTCTCTCTGCCTGCCTCTCTGCCTACTTGTGATCACTCTCTGTCAAATAAATAAATAAAAAATAAATAAAATAAAATAAAATAAAATAAAATAATTTTTAAAAAAAGAATGTAGCTATAGAGTGGTACCTTGAACATGCAGGCTTAGAGACACTACAAAAAGGGCTGCTTTGTGCTGGTCATAAAATAAATGTCTCATGCTCTGAGGTCATGGGGAAAGAGAGAAAATGAGAGGGAAAGAGAAAGATGTGAACTTTACTTTACCTTTTAAAGGTTAGGGGTGCCTTGGTGGCTCAGTAACTTAAGCACCTGCCTTTGGCTCAGGTCATGATCCAGTGGATCATGAGGCCCCATGAAGTGGAGCCCCCACTTCAGGCTTTCTGCTCAAAGGGGAGTCTGCTTCTCCCTCTGCCCCCTGCTGGTGCTTGTTCTCACTTGCTCTCTCTCTGTCTCTGTCTCTGTCTCTCTCTCTCTCTCTCTCTCAAATAAATAAATAAAATCTTAAAAAAATAAAGAAATGAATCAATAAATAATGTTTAATGATGGTTGCGAGAATGTAATAGTTCCAGCCTCCTGATGTAAGAAAACACGCTATTTTCCAAGTACAGTGCTTTCCAGATAAGAGCTGGTTGAATTTAGGAGATGTTAAGAATTAAGTAGTACTCAGGGCACCTGGGCAGCTCCGTCAGTTAGGTGTCTGACTACAGCTCAGGTCATGATCTAGGGGTCCTGGGATTGAGCCCCACATCAGACTCCCTGCTCAATGGAGTCTGCTTCTCCCTCTCCCTCTCACCCTGCCCTGGCTTGTGCTCTCTCTCTGTCAAATAAATAAAATCTTAAAGCAATGAAGCAGTACTCTTATCATTCAGCTTAGAAAAGGAGACTAGAACAATCATTTTATTTCCTATTGCTTTCTTCAATGCAAACTCGGTGCTGGAATTCAGTAAGGTCTCTCATGGGCACAGAGGCATCATAAGACATACTATCTCCAATCTCTCACCACGGGTCCTTCCAACAGGGTAGTGGGCTGGGAGGAACAGAGAGGAAACGCTTGCCATCCCCCTGCCCCCGTTTGACAATGGTTCACTCCATGAAGGCAGCACACGTCCCACTCCACTCTGCTGCCAACAAGACAAAGTCTCAGTGCCTGTGGGGTGAGCCTTTGCGTGACTCCTGCGTTCCTAGGCGTTCCTATTTGGCTCCTCTCTTTGAAACCCGAAAGCGCCTGGCCCAGCCCGGCACTGGGCTGAGCTCCATCACACAAACCACTCAGATCACACTGCACTGCCTGGAACGTCTGCTCCCGGGTTGCCTCCCGACAGCACCTCCTGGAGGGGAGAGAGAACGGTCCTAGTCTGGCAGGTGTTCGTTTTCACACCTGGAGCCCATTTTCACAAAGGAAGGGCATTCTCTTGGCGAAACATCTTACGGTTTTCCATTTACATAGCCTGCCCCTTGAATAGAAATGACCTGATACATAGAAAGGTGCAGCAGAAGGGCAGATGGAATTCAAAAGCTGAACCTCAATGCAGAAGCCGCATCGGGAGAAAACAGTGTCCAGAGATGAACTCTGCAGATGCGGACTGTCATCTTCCAGACACAGAGAGCTAAGTCTTTTCTACCAGTCTTCCCTGCAGCATTTCACAGGAGAATTAAGTACTGAATGCATATTGTCTGAGCGAAATCAAGAAGACCCCTGAGCCCATAGAACTCTAAGCATAATCGGCTTGCTGTCCCTTTCAAATGCTATTTGAAAAAGTCCCTGTAGAGGGGAGCCTGGGCATCTGACTCTTTGTTTCAGCTCAGGTCATGATCTCAGGGATGTGAGATCAAGCTCGACACCAGCTCCGCACTCAGCCCTGAGTCTGCTTTGGACTCTATCCTTCTCCCTCTGCCCATCCCCCCGCCCGGCCCCGCCTCTCCGCTCACACAACTGTGTTCTCATTCTCTGGTTCTCTCAAATAAATAAATCTTTAAAAAAAGAAAAAGTTCCTGCATCAATGTAGGAACTGCAATGATACCACAACCTTTCAGCCAAAGGAGAAGCTGTCTACATGGGATGTCCTACATAAGAATATAAAATACACAGAAAAACACCAACTCTAAAAAAAACCTTGAAATAAAATTAGATTCTGTATTCTTTTGGTGACAAGTAATAATCTTAACACCTGGTTATTATGGTACTTTGTTATCTTGTAGGAAATTCTGTGTTAGAGAAACTCAAGAATGTCTCTCTTATTTCCTTACAGTAAAGCTAAAAAATGAAGACATTGGGCTGAGACCAATGGCATTCAGTTTCCATTCTGAAAAAAAGGTGAACCTGGGTATACAATCAAGTTAAAAGAAGACACAGTGTCCTCTAGTAGGTCACAACTGTACTCAAACATCGCTATAAGGAGTGGAGCTCAAGAGAAGAGATTCTCCATCGTCAATATCTTTATATCCCCTAAATTAGCCACAGGCTTCCCAAAGCAAATGCAATGTTTGCTTAGAGATGGCGAATTTTATTTCATACCATTGAATATTTATAATTTAAAACACCCTTACATGTATATTGTGTACCTCTGGATCAACGTCCCACTTCACCACCAAGACTGTGAGCTCTTGAAAGACAGGAACCATCTCTCACCTGCTCTCTATAAACTACAGAGTGGCTCAAATGCCCTGTCCTCCACAAAGCCTTCTGTGATGCCTCCTCCTCAACAGAAGATACTCTCCCTGCAGAACCCCACTGGGTCAAGCATTAGCATTACATTTTACCTCAAGATTCGAGCACATTCTCAGCCCTTTAAATATTTCAAGCCTTTGAGGAATTAAAATAGGCTCTTTCTCACCAAACAGCTGGGATTGATGTCCTAAATAATCAGGACTCAAAGCTAGCCAGGAGTAGATACATATTAATCAAGCTAAATTACAGTATGGCCATTTTTCTTCTCGTACGATTATCTTTGGCTTTAAGACACAAATGAATCATTGGGGTTCTGAATCTCTTCTGGCAAAGAAAGACAGCGTGAGCCGAACGCTCAACATTGCGAGTGTCATCAGAACAGTTCTATAGATATGAATTTGCCGAGGTAATCCTCCTTCATTATCTCCATTAGCTAACAATGCACATGTAGTCACGGCACATAATTACTGCTCTAACAGACAGGGACGTTTGAAATATTAACTTTCCCACAGACTCCAAATCTTCAGTAAGCAGCTCTCAACAATTCATTATATTAATCATATATGTCACCACACTCCCATTAAATAGGCATGAGGTTAAACACCACTCATGTTGCAAACGGCCCAAGATCATTTTTAATATAATTTGTTACGTTTTAGATACTGTAATTATAACGGCACCTAGGTGCTGCTATAATAAGTGGAAAGTTAACTATCTGACCTGTGAGTAACCAGTATTATAACTAATTCCACTTTAATTCAATTTTCAACATGCATTCATGAGAATATTTTATAATATGAAGTATATAAAGTATTTATAAAGTTAATATGCATTATGACAGGGGATGTCTAATTTTAAAATTGCGTAAAGAAGGGAAAGAAGGAATAAATTGATTTTTTTAGACTTAGGAATTTTGGACAATGGAAACTTATCAAGAACTTAACATATAATATACTGACATCTATAAAAAAATTACAATGGAAAGTATGATTTGGAAGAGTATGATGTCATATTTCCAATCAAATACTTTACAGACTTTATAAATTCTACGTTTACACAAATTATTGCAGCAAAGACTAGATTTGATCCCAAAAAAGGAAACATAAAACCTACCAGAGAAAGACAATAAAGTTTCAAACCAAGGTGAAGAATACATCCTTAGCCTTGGATCATGTTATTCAAAACATTATGGTTAATATGTCCACAGATTATTGAGTTAAGCATATAACAGAAATAATAGTAACAGCCACGGTTCCCACTGAGCAAGCGTGTACTTAACGTATGATGTCAGCACCAGAATTAGAACTTTACGTTCAGATCTCATCTGATTTTCACATTAACCCAGTGAAGGAGATATTAATATTATTTGCGCTTCACGGATATGGGCAGTAGAGACTCGCCCGGCATAAATATCTCATCCAAGGACACAGGGTGCGGCAGGAGGCGAGTCTGTCCTCCTAAACACAGACAGCATCCAGCTGCCAGCTCTGGTTCCAGCATTTCCTCGTGTGGCCTTGGGTAAGTCACCCGAACCCTCTAAAGTTCATTTCTTTTAGCTGCAAAATGCAAATAATATTAATATATGCCAGAACGACTGAGAATGAAATAAGAGGACTTACCAGAAAGTACCATACAGTTTGTGGAACAACACAATGCTGCTTGTTATGTTATTAATGAGGTAAGAAAATAAAATGTTGAAAATGAAGTAAAATTTGCACACTGACACAGAGTCAAAACCTTCCAACAGGGGTGCCTGGGTGACTCCATCATTAAACGTCTACCTTTGGCTCAGGTCATGATCCCATGTCTTGGGATCCCATATCCTAGGATCCATGTCCTGGTATCTCAGGTCTGAGAATTGAGCCCCAAATCAGGCTCCCTGCTGATCGGAAGCCTGCTTCTCCCTCTCCTGCTCCCCCTACTTGTGTTCCCTCTCTCACTGTGTCTCTGTCAAATAAATAAATAAAATCTTTGGAAAAAAAATTTTTTTCCAACAAAAATGGTATACCTAGGTAAATATTTCTGGTTGTTTTAACTTGTTTACCATAGAAATTACTGCATAAAGGCAAATATGAATCAATATATTACATCCTAAGAGACAGAAAAGCCCTAGTAGATTAAGTTGGAAGCAAATAGTAACGCTAGAGCTGTCGATGTTCACCATGAAAACTGTGTGCGTACTACTAGATTTCGCCTTTCAAAGAGCTCCTCAAGACTAAAGCTTTTTGAAGTTACCTGGCGTCATCATCAGGCCCTAATTTACTGTGATCCGCACATACATTTTGATTACTGGCAATATTTAAATCCTTAGGCCCAGGAAGGAAAAGGAATATTCAAAAGTCTCATTCATTATTTTAGGTAAGTGATATGTCATGGCTGGGCTTCTCTTTCCATAGGACTTTGTGGCTTAAGAAATTATTCCAGGTGTCTTATGTCAGCAAAGATCCCAAAAGGAATGCTTAAAAACTTAAGATCAAGACACTGGAATTCACCAAGGTTAATAATGATAAGAAATCTCTATTTCTATACATCAGTGTGTTTGTGTGCATGCGTGTGTGTGTGTGTGTGTGTGTGCATGCAGAAGTCTACTGACAACGTAGACTGTTATGTATTTAGTGGCTTTCCACTTTTCTTTATGTTTGTATTGTCAATTATTTAAAGGAAGTGTATATGGCCAAAATAATAGTAATAGGGACAAAAGGGCCATATATTTCCAGCAATTCTTTTATTCATTTTCAAGGTGCTCATATCACTAGATGAAGAAGGAGGGAGGCTTTTATTTGCATAAATCTACGAATATACCGAGCCACGTTTCCAAACGTCCTGACTCGATTTTAAGAACGAAGAAAATCACAAGAATATATGGAATCAAGGCCCGACCTACCTCCCGGCCGCTCGTGCTCTCCGTCAGTGTGCAAAAGCATGGCGATGGGCATCCCTACATTCTTGGATCTTCCAGCTACAACCACATTTTTCCCAAATGTTTCAATTCCTTAAAACATAGAGTTTGATTTAAATGAAGAATCAACAATTAGAAGCAAATTAAACATTTGAACAGCCAACTAAAACATTCTTTAAAAACTTCTAATTAAATCTGCATTATTGTGTGGCTTCTCTATAATGTGGCACATTCATTATTTATGAATATTCTTTTTACGCTTCAGAGATTTGTCACTTCCTCTGTAACTGTCCTCATTAAAAAACTACACTTTCAAGTTGCCATTAAATTACTTTTAAACATGGAGATTCACATGAAGAGTTAGACATGAAAAGACTTAAAATATATTAACTACTAATTATAAAGTAAGCAAAGTAAAACAATGTTGAGCTTAATTGGCAATCAAACTTTCAGCAAATCTGGAACAAAATAAAGTGGAGGAAAAGTATATATATACATACATACATATATATATATATATATATATATATATGTATGTATGTATATATATGTATATATATATTTATTTATTTTTACAAAGCTCATGCCCTTTACCCTATCAGAAAGAGGTGCTGAACTTCACGGACTCGAAAAGATAGGAAAGATAAAATTTTTAGATATAACACACTCTACTTGGTTTGGGCACAATTGACTCATACATAAAATGAAGAAGTTAGAATTAAGGTTTTTACAAGTAGTAATGACTTAAGAGGATGGTGCTAGAATCCATCCTAGAAGATAAAAGGAGAAGATGTGGTCAGAAACAGAAGGGACAGTAGGGATGCAGGACAGTCACAAACATAAAGGCAGTATGGAATTAATTAAAGTAGAGACAAACATCTCTCTATACACCTCAAGGGTCCGAGGGTATATTACTGCACTTAGAGCATAATTCAGATGTAAATGCCTCTAGTAAAAACCTAGGATCTTTAGAGATGGCTCCAATATGTTCATCACATTTTGTTTTTAAAGGTAAGGAAAACCACAATTCATTTTGGAAAATGCACATTAAGTGTATAATTTAAAATGAGGGAGACAAACCTACTCTTGGGAAAATTCACTCCTACAAGGTTCAATGGCAGTTACCTGTAACCTGGCATGCGCTCCTCATTTTATTCAATTCTGGATTATTCTTTGACTTTAAAACTTTACAGCTTTCTACAGACTGAGGTTTTATGGCTTGTCGTTTTCTTTCACTCAGTAAGGAAACGGTTCTATCAGAGCACTGCACAAATGCGTCCCGTGGACCTCAAGTTACCAACCTGTCCTCTTGATGATTTCCCAAACAGCACTGGCGGTGGCAGGTATGAGAGAACGCTGGTCAAGGCACAGTCTTCCAATGTTGATGATATGAAATCCATCCACATCTTTTTCAGGGGCAATTCCATTGCACACGGTTCGCTCGTCCACATGGTCTGAAACGTAAATAAAATCGGTCTGACTTTAAAATGGTCATTTATTTGGAAGTCTTTCCTTGAAATCTGAAGACCCACATTATGATTTGGCTTCAGGAAAAGTGTGAAATCATTACTCCGTCCTTATCCTCTCCACCGAAACAGTGAGCCGCAGTGTGCTTGGCTGACGGCTGTCACAGCCGCAGTGTGCTTGGCTGACGGCTGTCACGGACCGCCGCCAGAGTCTCGGGCTGGCGTGGTGAGAGGGGAAAATGTGTGAAATAAAACAAAGCCAATGAAGACTGGAAACAGCCAGGTCCTAAATCTTTGCCTCAATAAGTTTACCTACTTAGCGGTTTAAATCTATGTTTTTCCCGTACAAGACATTTCCATGAATAGGCTTCTATTAAATATTTCCAGCATTACAGATTAAAAGGGCCTTGTTAGTATTAAAACAATCATAACATCATTAATGTGCCTAACTTCCTCCCAAATGACATAACAGAAAAGCAGATCACACAGACACACACACACACATGCACACACACACAGGCCTCCTTTGTCTAAAGCACTAGCACACTGATATCCAAAAATACCATTTTGGTTTTCTATTTGGAAGGAAAAAAAATAATAAGAGTAATAAACTAATCAAAAGAGACAGGAAATGCTAATCATCATTTCCTTTTGAAAAGTAATAAGTAGAAGTAATAAAGCTTCCCCCAAACCCTACAATAAGCCCATGTGCCTAATATACTGAAAGAAAGGTATTATTTGCTACATAAAAGTTTCTTTGTTCATCACACAATGAATGTCATTTAGATATAATTTTTAAGAACATTATCAAAGCCCAAGTTAAAATTGTTCTCAAAAAGCTACGCCTTGTACCTTAGATCTTCTGTATTCTAAATGGGATACTACCGCCATTTTACTTTAAATTCGATTTGCCAGCATGAAACTCCAAAGTTTCTTACAGGTATACCAGTAGTAATCTGAATTATGTTCATACAGAAATTGGGTCTTTGTGAACAATCAACAGTTGTTGATGGGGACACCTAACGACTGAGCCACCCAGGCGCACCACAAAATGCATCTCAAAGTATAGTCCTATTGCTGTTAGTTAAAAAAAAAAGTTATCCGGAAAACACTGGGGAGTCACTAGACACAGACAGATCTGGGCATCTGAAAGACAGGAATGGCACTCAGAGAGTTTCCCATTTTGGAGACTTTCCTTAGACACAGGACAGCTAGAACTTGAATAGACATCTGTGGTCCTACGTGCTTAAGGAATCAAGGCACAAAGTTTGAGCTATCACAGCAGCTGAAAATTGAAGGGATATATCCAGAAAAGGAGAAAGGCACAGAGTAGAGCTTCAAAGTGTTATCCATAAATTCTGCCCAATTCTCGGACCCCTAATCAACATACACATGAGAAAAACTCCAAGAAGCCCATCAAGGCTCAGAGAACTACACAGAGATTGCACATGTGGTTCAGCAAAGGCAAAGCAAAACGTGAAGTCCTCAATGTGAGAGGCATTTACAAAAAGTCTTACAGGGTGCCTGGGTGGCTCAGTCAGTTAAGCATCTACTTTTGGCTCAGGTCATGATGCTAGAGTCCTGGCATCAAGTCCCTCTTCAGGCTCCCTGCTCAGTGGGGAGTCTGCCTCTCCCTCTCTTTCTACCCCTCCCCCTCGTCCCTTTCTCTCCCTTGCTCTCTCTCTCTCAAGTAAATAAATAAAATCTTAAAAAAAAGAACCTTATAGCTAACTTATACTTAATAATGGAATGCTCAATCTTTTTCCTCAAGAAAAGAAGACAAGAGTGTCACTCCCACCATTACTATCCAGTGTTTTACTGGAGCTCTTAGGTAATGTGATAATACAAGGAAAAGAAAAAAGAGGTCTAAGATCAGAAAGGAAGAACTGAACACCCTAGCCACAGATAGCATGGTTATTAACGCAGAACATCCTAAAAAAAATTAAAAAAACAATAAAAGAACTGATAAAGTGGATTTTGCAAGAGCACAGAGTACAAAGTCAAAATCAATACAAAAAATCAATTGTTGGGACACGTCGGTGGCTCAGTCAGTGAAGCCTCTGCCTTCGGCTCAGGTCTGATCCCAGGATCCCAGGATTGAGTCCCGCATTGGGCTCCTTGCTCAGCAAGGCATCTGCTTCTCCCTCTACCTGCTGCTCCCCCGACTTGTGCCCTGTCTCTCTCTCTCTCTGACAAATAAATAAATAAAATCTTTTTTTAAAAAAATCTATTGTAGGGGCACCTGAGTGACTAAGTGGGTTAACACCTCTGCCTCCAGCTCAGGTCATGATCCCGGGGTCCTGGGATGGAGCCCTGCATTGGGTTCTCTGCTCAGCAGGGCACCTGCTTCCTCTTCTCTCTCTCTGCCTGCCTCTCTGTCTGCCTCTCTGTCTACTTGTGATCTCTGTCTGCCAAATAAATAAATAAAATCCTAAAAAAAAAAATCTATTGCATTTCTGTATATAAGGAGTGACTAATTGAAAATGAAATGTTAAAAATACATCTTACAATAGTTAACCAATCATAACACACTTAGAAGTAAATTTTTTAACTTTGAGGGTAACCTCTACAATGAGAACTAGAAAACATCACTGACAGATGACCCAAGTAAATGGAAGGTATGCTATGTTCATGGACTGAAAGATTCAATAGTGTTAAGTTGTCAATTCTTCCAAACTGATCAATAGCTTCAATGTAACCTCAATCATAATTCTATGAGGCTTTTTGGTAGAGGCTGACTGATTCTAAAATTTATATGACCAGGCACAGGAAAATCCAAAGCAATCTTGAAAGTGAGTGAAGTTGGAGGACTCACAATACCTCACTTCAAGACTCACTCCACAGATTCAGCGATCAGGATGGCATGGAACTGGTGTAGGGATAGGCATATACATCAGTGGAACAGAATAAAGAGCCCAGCTTTAGATTCACACTTATTAATTGCTAAAGCAATTCAATGGAGAAAGGAAAATCTTTTCAACAAAAAGCACTTGACAACTTGACAGCCATATTGGGAGGTGGAGGGGAACTGAACCGTAATCTCTACTTCAGGGAATACAGAAAATTTTATTACAAATGGATTATAAATCTAAACATAAAAGCTAAAACTGAATAGTTTCTGGGTGAAAACTTTAATTTGTGTGCTAGATACAGGCAAAGTTTTCTAAGAATACAAAACGTAAAGGACAAAAGAAAAAAAACTGATCAATTCAGCTTCAGAAACATTAAAATCTTATGCCCATGAAAAGACACCATTAACAACATGAATACCAAGCCAAAGACAGGGAGAAAATATTTGCAAAACCCGTACCTGACAAAGAACTTGCATCCAGATATATAAAGAACTCTCAAAACTGAATCTTAAAAAGAAAATAAATCAGTTTTTTAAAATGAGTTTCATACACCAGCAGGCATTCTACAAAGGAAGGTCTTTATATGGGCAACATGCATGTGGGAAAACAAACAGACAAACAAACACAACAGAGCAGCGGTTCCCTAGGAGTGAGGATGAAGGTAGGTACAGGGACTGACAGAAAAGGAACATGAGAAAACTCTCTCAATTCATAAGCAAAACAAAACTTTTAAAACACTTGGTATTCTGACAGGGGTTGAAGTTACATGAAAGTTTACATTTTTTTTTTAACTTAAGAAATAATACACTGAAGATGTGTGCATTTCAGTGCAACACAAATTTCACCTAAAAACATGCACATTGACCTGTAGTTAATGATATGCACGCTGAAGTTTTAGTTATACATTTGAAGTTATACATCTGAAGTTTTTCATAATAAAATTTTGAAAAATTACAACCAAAAATTACAACAAAAATACAAGCATCCCCCAACATCTTGATCCCTTTACTATGCTCTCCTCTTTTTCTGACAGCACATCAACTTCTAATAAATATAAACGGATATTTATCACATTTACTTTCCATTGTCCTTCTCTCCTGCTACTCCACGAGGATAGAAATTTTTGTCTTTTTGACTTTCTTGCCCTGATGTATTCCTACCACAAAGAACAGGGCCTGCGACAAGAGGGACTCAATAAACATTTGTTGCATAAATGATTACTATCATTATTGACTCATAGAAAGAAACTAGACAAAATCTAGGGGACAACCAGGAACAATTAGAACAGGCCACCATAAGGAAAAGATGTCTGATCCTTCTACAACCTCTGAATTCCATCCTTTAAAAACATAATAAAAAACCAAAGGTCGCTTTCATTAAAATCTTTATTTGTCAGTATCTTTGCGTCAACATTGTTAAGTAACTGGCATTTTTACATCTTCCAATATAAAGGTGAAGTAAAAGACTCATGTTTGTCTCTTCTTTATTGATTTCTTCCTTTCAGGACTTGAAAAGTCAGAAATTTAAGGTAGAGTTTTATGCTTAAAGACAAAGTCCACACTCTGAAGACGAATATAGGCCCTTGAAAATGTGCTCATTTATGCACTCAACAAATATTTACTGGGTGTCTACCATGTGCCCAATATTGTCCTAAAGATTTAGGATACATAGCGAACCAAAAAGACAAAATTTTTACCCCCTGGAGCCTACATTCTAATGGAATAAATGTCTTCCTAATCAAATTATTTAGCTATCGTCTCTTAATGAGTTAATTATTTTGAAGGAGTAAATAGGGAGATACTTCTGGAAGCTGTTTCCTGTTCTCAAGCCAATAAGAAATATTTAAATCCTTTGGGTTCCACATCAAGGTTTCGAGACAGAAAATACTTATCAGGTGATAAGTACTTGCCCAACATCATTTAAGAGCTGTTTCATCATTGAGGAGTCAGAGGACAAAAAAGGAATGGGAAGTGAGTCTAATCTCACTCTGCTACTCCACCCCCAAATATGAGAATTGGTAGAGCTTGGAGGTGGAGTGGGAGGTACTGTCTAGGCCAGAAAGGGGTGGAACTGGCTGGCCCTCCACCCTTCCTTAGTCTCTCTCCTATAGCCACACAAAATTCGCAGCACATTCCTAGGTCGACCTATTTTAAAGGCTGTGAAAGAACCATATTAACAGGAAGTGGGAACCTATACATAACACAAAAGCTGCTGCCTTTGCCCTTCATAATTCTCTTAAGTGACCTCAAGAGTATATGGAGATCTAAAAGTTGCCCTGGTTTAAGCCCTTGGTTTCTTCGGCACTAGACACAGTGACTTCTGTCAAATGTACTACCTACACTCCAAGCAGTGTATATTCTACAGAGGAGAACACTCAGATGAGCGAACACGTCTGCTCTGATGAGCTTCTCTAACACACAAGGGAAAAGAAGAGATGTTGTATTTGGGGGACCTAGCCTGCAAACTTGACAAGAGCAGCTGGTCTCACCCGTGTCCTAATTACCTCTTTCTCCTAATGCCTGGCACAGAGTTATATGCAGATCAGTACATCTTGTTTGAACTGGTAAATGAATAAAGAGGGTCAGAAGGCAGTCATACAAACAGACCTTTTAAAAAACTTTCTACAAAGAAATATTCAGATGTTTCAAAGGGCCTTTTGATTTTGGTAAATTCTTTATCAATGCAGAATGCACTCAAAAAATAAATTAGAACATCATGGTAAGGGAAAAAGAAAAAAAAAAAGAAGTGAAAACAAAAAGAAGTAATCACAGTGGTTCCAGGCAATTCTGGATCTTGGAAGATACTCTGAGTAGTCAGGCATCTTGAGTTACATGATGTAACCTGGTTATGAGAGCAATTGCTCAAAAAGAGGTAATTCTATAGATCTCAGTGACCTTGGGGTGGCTTCCACCTAGGAATAAATAGGGAGATACATACGTGGCTACCAGGACCAACCAATCATACAAATATGTAAATCATATCAAAATAATTTACTCAGCATCCACTATAAACCATTAGGCTTAAAAACAAACAAAAACAAAAACAAAAAAAAAACACTACTCAGTGCTGCCACCACTTGGTTAACATAACCACACGCAGGAGAATTGTTTTCTACTTTGTTCACCTTGCATATAATTTCTTTGATAAAAATGTTACCTGTTAGAAAAAAAAAAAATTTTTTTAATGAGAACATGCTATCACAGGGATAGCTTTGTTTCTGTGTAAACATTCAAATTATGTCACAAATGATTTGAACAAAATACTCTGTTTGAAATCTGGCCTTTTTTTTTTGAGGGAATACAGAAATTGGTTACATCATAATTCATGGCTGTGACACAACTTCAATATTGGTTCAAGCAAGGTCTGATTTTAAGTAATTAATTATTTTTCATAATAAGCTAGGCATATGCAAATCCACCACCCAAAACAGAAGTTAGGGCCTTGATAGCAATCTCTGTTCAAGCATACAATACATCCACCAAGCCATCCCTTTTCCTGCTCCAGCATAATGGGAACTTCATTCTACATTCTGTGCTTATCATTCCCTTGACTTCCTTTCTACATAGTTTTATTGCATTTATTTGTATTCCTAAAAGATCTAGTTTTTTAAACCATAGCTTTATTTAAGAATACTTGAATATAATAGACTATGTATACTTAAAGTATATAATTTGATAAGCTTTGATATATGTATATGCCTGTGAAAACCATCACCACAATCAGTGAGCACATTCACCACTCTGGAATTTCCTCAAACCCCTTTTCCTTCCTCTTTCCTGTCCCCTAACCTCCAACCACCAGTAACCACTTGTTATATCCCTCCAGAATGTATATGTTGAAGCCCCAAATCCTAATGTATTAGTATTTGGAGATGGGGCCTTTGGGAAATAATTAGGTTTAGGTGAGGTCATCAGGAATGAGCCCTCAGGATGGAACCCTCAGGATGGAATTGGTGCCCTTATAAAAAGAGATACAAGAGAGTTTGCTTTCTTTCTCCACCTTGTGAGGATACAGAAGAAAAAAAGGGAACTGTCCAAAAGCCAGGAAGGGAGCTCTCACCAGCTCTGACCATGCTGGTACTGATTTCAGATTTTTAGCCTTCAGAATTGTAAGGAAATAAAGCTCCTATGAACATGCATATACAATTCTTCATATTGATATGTGCTTGCTTTTCTTTTAGGTAAATATGTAGACATGAAATGGCTATGCCATATAATAGATATACATTTAACTTTCTAAGACATGACCAAATTATTTTCAAAGGGAACCATTTTGCATTCCTATCAGCAACACCACCTCCTCACCAATATACAGTAAGGTCAGTAGTCTTTCTCATTTCAGCCATTTTAACTGTTTAATAGTTCAACAGAATCTTATTACAGTTTCCACTTGAATTTCCCTAATAACTACTTACACTGAGTATCTATTCATGTAATTATTTCTTCTGTGATGAAGTGTCTGTTCAAATGTTTTGACCACTTTTGGAATTTATCCTGCTTGGTGTTCTCTGGGTTTGGTGTTTGTCTTTAATTTTGGAAAGTCTCAGTCAGTATTACTTCAAATCTTTTATTGTTGTTGTTGTTCTGTTTCTCTCTTATCTTGGTATCCAACTCGTGAGTGTTAACATTTTTAAAATGGCCTACAATTCTTGGATGCTCTGGGGGTTTTCCCTTCTCCTTCTTCTTCTTCTCCTTCCCCTTCCCCTTCTTCTTCTTCTTCTTCTTTTTTTTAAATTTAAAATATTTCTTTGCATTTCAGTTTGAGAAATTTCTCCTGGCATGTTCTCAAGCATATTATCCTTGGCCTGTCCAGTCTACAACTGAGCCCATCAAAGCATTCTTCTGTTAGAGTAGCTTTGATTTCTAGAATTTCTTTTTGATTCTTTCTGAGAGTTTCCATCTCTCTGATTTCCTTGCCCATCTGTTCTTGCATGTTATCTACTCTTTCCATTAGACCCCTTAATATATGAATCACGGTTACTTTAAATTCCCTGTTCAATAATTCCAAAACCTGTGTCATGAGTCAATCTGGTTCTGATGCTTGTTTTGTCCCTTCAAACTGTTTTCATTTGCCTTTTGTCACACCTTGTGATTTTTTTGCTGCCATACCCAAAACTATGGGCCCAGGAGTTTCTCACTCTTAAACTAGCATACTTTGGCCTCCAAAAGCTCATCAAAATTCCATTTAGGAGTCTCTTTAAGATATCAGTGTATAGTCCCAGTAGCTTCTGTTCAATGTCAGTAGATCTTGGTTCTGACTCTGTATTCGCCTCTCTCCAGATTTTGGGATGGTGGTTTGCCCTACACCCTCAGTTCTCTGATGGTCCAGAAAAGAACTAATTTTCAGTTTGTTCAGCTTTTTCTTGTGGTAAGGACAAAAGGACTTACATTACTCTGGCTAGAAGATGACTTTTCTCAGGTTGTTTTTATTTTCTTGACAGAGATTGTTGAGAGCTCTTCATATATTCTGTATATTCCTATGTTGTCAGATATATGCCATGCAAATATTTTCTCTTTGTAGTCTATTTTAAATTTTTTTTTCTATTAAGGTATAATTAAACTCTAATACTATATTAGTTTCAGGTATACAATGTGGTTTGATATTTGCATATAATGCAAAATGATCACCACAACAAATCTAATTAAAATCCATCACTATACAGTTACATTTTTTTCTTATGATGAGAACTTTCAAGATCTACTCTTAGTAACTTTCATATATGCAATATGGTATTAATTTTAGTACACGCTGCACATCATATGCCCATGACTTATTTTGTAACTGAAGGTTTGTACCTTTTAAGATTTTTGATTAATTTTAAAATTGGGTAGTGTTAATAATCTTCCAACCATGTTACCCATCTTCAAAGGTGATTCAGCTATTCTAAGTATTTCATATTTCCATATGAATTTGACACTCTCATTGTCTACTGCTACAAAAAAGTATGATGGGATTTTGATTGAGACTTCCTTGAATCTACAAATCAATGTAAAAGTAACTGACATTTTAACAACATTTAGTCTTCCAGTCCATGAACATAGTATAGTGATCCATTTGTTTAAGTTTTATTTCATTTCTCTTAGGAATGTTCTAGTTTTTGATGTACAGGTTTTTCTCATCTTTTGTCAAATTTATGCTTAATGATTTCATTTTTTGATGTTATTTAAATTTTTTTCATTTCAATACCTGATGTTTGATGCTAATACACAAAATGTCAGTTGCATTTTCCATATTAATCTTGTATTTTTCAACTTTTCTAAAATCACTTATTAGTAGTATTGGTAGTCCTTTTTTTTTTTTCTAGGTTCCAATGGATTTTACACATAGACAGTTGTATTATTTGCTTTTTTTCTTCTTCTTACCTTATTGTGCTGCTTAGAATTTCAAGTACAATGTTAAACCAACATCCTTGACTTCTTCCTGATCACAGGAGGAAAACATTCAGTCTTTCATGATCAGTTATATTAGCTGTAAATTTTTCACACGTGCCCCTTAATCAGTTCGAGGACGTTCCCTTTTATTATTAGTTTTATGATGGCCTTTTATCAGAAATCAACGATACATCTTACCAAATATTTTATCTATATCTATTGAGATGATCATATGACTTTTCATATTTAGTTTGTTAACGTGATTAAATACACGTTTGATTTCCTAATTTTAAAGCAATGTTGCATTCCTAGAATAAACCCTTTTGGTCATAAGGAATGATCCCCTTTATTATTGCTAGATTTTGTTAGATTTGGTTAACATCTTTTACATTTATGTTCATAAATGATACTGGTCTATGGCTTTCCTTTTTTGTAATGTCTTTGCCTGGTTTTTGGTATCAGGGTATAGTGGCCTCACATAATGAGTTCAGGAGTATTTCTTCCTTTTTAGCATTATTTTTTCCTTAAATATTTCATAGAATTCACCAGTGAAGCCAACTGGATATGGAGCTTTCTTTGTGGAATTAATTTTAACTACAAAGTCAACTTTAAAAAAAAATTTTTTTATAAACATATAATGTATTATTAGCCCCAGGGGTACAGGTCTGTGAATCGCCAGGTTTACAAACTTCACAGCACTCACCATAGCACATACCCTCAAAGTCAACTTTTTAATAGAATTAATCACGTTATCATCTACTTTTTTTTTTTTTAAAGATTTTATTTATTTATGACAGAGAGAGATAGCAAGAGAGGGAACGCAAGATGTTGAAGAGGGAGAAGCAGGCTCCCCACTAGGCAGGGAACCCAATATGGCATTTGATCCCAGGATCACCACCCAAGCCAAAGACAAATGCCTAAGGAACTTTTGAGCCACCCAGGTGCCCCACATTACCTACTTCTTGAATGGGCCTTGGCAGTGTGTGTCTCTCAAGAAAGCTGTTTACTTCATCAAAATTGTCAAATTACTTGGCATAAAATTGTTAGAAATAATTCCTTTTATCTTTTTAATTGCCTTAGAATCTGTGTGATGTCACCTCTCTCATTCCTGATATTGGTAATTTGTATCTTTTTTTCCTTGATCAATTTACCTTTTGTTTCATTCATTTTCTTTACTATTTGTTTTCTATTTTATTAATTTCTGCTTTGATCTCTATTATTTTCTTTCTTGTCTTCCCTTTGTCTTTAACTTGCTTTTTTTTTTCTAGTATCTTAAGGCAGAAGCTGAGGTTAATTTGGGATCTATCTACTTTTCTAAGGTAGGTATTATTAAATATAGAGGTACTATATATTTCCTCCACATACTGCTTTAGCAGCATACCATAAATTTCGATATGTTGTGTATTCATAAAAAGTTAAAAATAATTTCTAACTTCCCTTTTTTAAATTCAATACATGGGTTATTTAGAAGGGTGTTATTTAGTTTCTAAGTGTTTGGAAATTTCCAGATATTTTTCTATTAGTTATTTTTAATTTAATCCTTTGCAGTCAGGGAAAACACTTTGGGCAACATGAATCTTTTCATATTTGAGATTTGTTTTATGGTATAGAATACATTATTTCTTGGTAAATGTTCTATGTAAACCTAAGGAAAAAATGTGTATTCTGTCCTTTTCTGGGATAGTGGTCTACAAATGTCAATTAGGTCAAATTGAAATCCCTATAGATTTTCTGTTTTCTCAATTATTGAGAAACAGGTATTGAAATCTATGATTATAATTTTGGATTTGTCTATTTTTATTTTAGTTTTTTAATTTTTCTATTAGTTTTTTATTGCAGCTTTCTTCTTAGGTATGTAAGTGATTAAAATTGTTATTTCTGGGGTGCCTGGGTGGCTTAGTCATTAAGCATCTGCCTACAGCTCAGGTCACAAACCCAGAGTCCTGGGATGGAGCCCTGCATCAGGTTCACTGCTCAGAGGGAAGCCTGCTCCTCCCTCTCACACTCCCCCTGCTTGTGTTCCCTCTCCCGCTGTGTCTCTCTGTCAAATAAAATAAACTCTTCAAAAAAAAAAAAAAAAAGATTGTTATTTCTTTTTGATAAATGGATCCCTTTATTACTGTGGCATAACCTTTTTAATCCCTGATAATATTCATTGCTCTAAAATACACTTTGCCTGATATTAACATAACCATTCTAATTTTCCTTCAATTTGTGTTAACAGGGTATATCTTTTCCATCCTTGATAATAACCTCTCTGTGTATTTACACTTGAAGTGTGTTTTTTGCATGCAGCATACAGTTTATCCAATCTGACAACCTCTGACATTTTATTGGGTTATTTACAACATTATATTTTATGTGATTAAAATTATCATCTTTATATGTGATTTCACTGTTGTCTTCCCCTCCCCTTTTTTTTCTTTCCTTTAGAATAATTAAGTACTTTTAGTGATTTCATTTTATTTCCTTAATTGGTTTACTAGTTATAGTACTTTATTGTTTTTTTTTTTTTTTTAGTGGTCACTTGTGCTTCTTTTATATATACTTTTAATTTATCTCAGTCTATCCTCAAGTGATATATAACTTCCATACAGTATAAAAATCTAACATTAATATCCTACCATTCTTCTCTCCCAACTTTTATGCTATTGTTGTACATTTTAGTTTCATTTATGTTACAAACCACATATTACATGGTTTTTGTTTCCAGTTAAATATCAATTCTAAGATGATTTGAATGATAAGAAAAATATGATATGTATTCACTCACATAGCTACCATTTCCAGTGCTCTTCGTTCCTTTGGATAGACATGTATTTTCATCTTCTATCACCTCCTTCTGTCCAAAGGACTTCCTTTAACATTTTTTGGTACTATGGGCCTGCTGATGATTGTTTTCAGCTCTGTCTGGGTTTTCCTCTCCCTAAATTTCTGAAAAAATACTTTATCTTGCCTTTGTTTTAAAAGACAGTTTCCCTGAGTATAGAATTCATGATTGACAGTTTTTTTTCCTTTTCAATACTTTAAAGCTCAAACTATTTGCTTGCTTTCTAGCTTACATTGTTTCTAACAAGAAACCTCCTGTCTTTCTTCTTTGTGTTCCTCTATATGTTAATGCAATCCCCCCAGCCCCCGCTACTTTTAATATTCTTTCTATCACACTGTTTTGGAACAAGTTGATTATGATGTTTCTGGTATAGTTTTCTTCATAGTATATGGCTTGAAGTATATGTTGAGCTTCTTAGATCTGTAGGTTTATAGTTGTCATCAAATTTGTGTGTGTGTGTGTGTGTGTGTGCATGTGTGTTTTAATCTGAAATCTGAGTCACTTATGAAAGGATACTTAATTCTTATTCATAAAGCTCCAAAAAAATCCCATTCCCTCCTTCTTAAAATCTGCAATCATTCATAACACCTTGCTTCCATGATAACTGCAACAAAAAGAGGAGTGGCAAGGGAATACAACAGCTTTTAGCCATTCTCAGTCCAGAATTGGCTCCAAACAAGTCACTTCCCCTCACAATCCAGTAGAGAGTGGTCACATGGCCATAACCTAGTTGCTCTGAGAAGCTGGGACATGTGAGGGACCATATGGCTATTGGAGAATTTTTTCTGCCACAGAGAAAGGTAGCATTGAAACTAGGAATAACAGAATTAAAATAATTTCAGAGGACATGAGCTGGGAAGAGCTCTGTGAGGTCATGGC
>NC_081557.1:261599523-261723705 GCF_022355385.1 Mustela nigripes | reverse complement strand
CATTATAAAACCAGGCTTAAGTATGCTGGTCCAAAAAATAATCAAGCATTACCAAGAAAGTTTTCAGTAATCACTATGTTCAGTCTAAACTTGTTATTTATTCGAACTACCCCATTATATTAGCTAGTCTTCAGTTTACTGATGTGCCATTTGATGTATTTTTTTCCTTGCCCTGAGATAATTTGACCAGCCTTAGAAAAATATCAGAGGGGGAGACGAAGCATGAGAGACTATGGACTCTGAGAAACAAACTGAGGGTTTTGGAGGAGAGGGGAGTTGGAGGGGTAGGTGAGCCTGGTGGTGGGTATTATGGAGGGCATGTATTGCATGGAGCATTGGGTGTGGTGCATTACACAATGAATCTTGGAACACAGAAAAAATAAAATTAAATTTAAAAAAAGAAAATAAATTAATTAGAAGGTAAAAGGAATGGGGGAAGAAAAAGAAAAGGATTATAGTCTGTCTAGAAAAGATTAGCTAACTTGATTTCCAGATATACCTTAGTAAGTAATCAGCAGCAGCATTTTGAATTTTGAGCAACTGTAAAGAATACAATTAATCCAGAACACCTCGGTGGCTCAACTGGTTAAGCTTCTGCCTTCAGCTCAGGTCATGATCTCGAGGTCCTGGGATCCAGTCCTGCATCAGGCTCCTTGCTCAGCCAGGAGACTGCTTCTCTCTGCTTGCTGCTTTACCCCTCCCCTTCTCTCCTGCTCTCTCTCTCTCCCTGTCCCTCTCTCTGTCAAATATATTAAAAAATCTATTTATCTATCTATATATTTTTAAATTTATTATTATATATTATATTACTATATATTAATATATAATAATATTACATATTATTATGTCTTACATATATAGATTTTTTAATATATAATAATTATATATAATTATATATATATATATATATATATATATATATATATATATATATATAAAATTAATCCAACTCCAGGGAGAATTTTCACGAGTCCTTCACTGGTGCTTCTGAAATGTGTTTTCAGAATAAATTCACATTAGCAGACACCGTTTTGTTTGAGCACCATCCTTGAAGGAGAAAATGATCAACCAAATTTTGGAAATCATTCATTGAAAAAGGAGATAGTGCCAAAAATATTTCATGGGAGACTTGAAATATTCCTGTTTAGCAATAGCATTCTTACCTAGCTTCGTCAACTCAAGTTAACCTGATCCCATGATTGGTAACTTGTGTTTATCTTTGCAGCTACCGAGTCTGCCAAACCTATCACTACCCACATCTTCCTTCTGCATTTGAACCATGTATCCTCAACGACACTGAAACTTTGAGCAATCTTGCACGTAGTGTTGGGAGGATATCATTTCCCAAACCGTAAAGTATGTACTAAGGACAATCCCTCACCTTAGTCCACATACTCATATTTTATGAAATAACTGTATTACTGTTTCTCATTTATGATTCACCAATAAACAATGGCTCTTCTTTAGTAATCCCCTTGGTGGTTCTCTATAAACATTTGAGCTAAGAGCAGTTTACGCCATGATACTTACCTGTCTTCCACATTCTGGTACTTAGGCCTGGGTCTAGTTTATAAAATAAAAATGTAGACTTGGACTTATTTTACCTTCATGCAATCCTAATTCAGTGCTACAGAGCAGACTCTGCGGTCAGATAAACATAGCTTCCAACCCTAAGTCTGAAGGGATGACATTCAGCAAGTCATTAAATAAAGGAAATTCTAGTTCCTTGTGTGCAAATCTGGGGTAATTATAACTACCTTGAAGGATTGACCAATATGATGAGTGTATGAAGGGCAACCAACACACAACAGAACACTCAATAAATAGTACAATGATTATCACTATCAATGCTGATAGAATTACTCAGAGTTGCTTATTTTTTTAAGACCTAAATCAAACCAAATCTTAAACCAGCTTCTGATGAGTAACAATGAGCTATTTCAAACATTCTAATTATTTGAAAGTATGAATATTTGTAATTTTCAGGGAAGTTGTCAAGGAAGACAACCTGACATGAAGGACAGTATCCTCTTATCCACAGGTAGCACTTCCATGAAGCAGCATTTCTTCTAATGATTTAAAAAGTTTGTCCTCATACATGAAAACATAAATGATATCACTTAGACTTACCAACCATCCCACCCAGGGTTCTGACCAAGAAAATGTTAGAGGTTATGACTATAGTCTTTCACGTCATGAGTCTAACTTTATAAATTAGTAATTATAAGACTATAGTGTTCTTAGTTCTGTTTTTTTCCTTTTTTTTTTTTTTTCAATTTCAACACTTATAATTACAGGCATTTTCAGGTGTGCTTCTTATTTAATTCTAACAACTCTGTGAAATTACCATTATTACTCCCCAACACCAGTGTTGGCTACTCATTGGCCATGAGTGATCCGAGGAAGGGGGTGTGGCATATAACCACCTCAGACAAGGGCATTTCTTCTGTCAAGGGGGCAGCTATGAGTTGTTACCAGTCAGTACTTGTAGCAGCTAAGGAATGGGTACATGGCCTGGGGGGAAGGGGTGGGCACCAGCAGGATCTACTCTAATCCCATTTTTCAGGGGGAAAATGAGAATCAGAGTATTCACATGACTTTATTATGTCCATATATCTGATAATGGAAAACCAGATCCTAAATCAGACTGCCTGATTCCAACTCAAGTTCTCTTTCTACCATCCCACTGAAGGGTGCTGGAAGGGCAGTTGTGAATCTATATGAACCTCTTATGAAGCTCTAAGTTAGAAGAATGACTTAAGTGCATTACTCACTGTAAAAAGTAGTACTTCCTTTAGATTTTCCTATAGTTAGCCCTTCTCAACTTGAGCGGATGGTCCCTTTCATCTTTGTTTTATGGGAACTAGAAAACAAATCATGGGCATTCTATCCATGTAATCCATGACTGCATGCACCCTGATCTCAAGTCTTCTCAGAAATTCATTCCAAACTTGAGTCCTGTCCTTTGCCTGACCTCATAGAGCAGTTTTTTATTTCCTTAGAATAAAATTCAAGTTTGAGGCTTGGCCACACAAAGCCTGATGCTCAACAGGTCTGTTCTTGTATGCCTATGTCTTATAGCTTTGTTTGGATGACATCCACCGTCAGCACTTGGGCTGTGACCACTACAAGGTATCACAATGCTTGAACAACCAGAGCCTAAATTCAGTAAATTGAGGACTTTATTTTGGCTAGGGCATTACACAGGCATAGACTTGAAAGGAGATACTTGCTCTCAAGATAATTTCACATTTAAGGCAAAAGTAGAGAAACGCCTGAAATACAGAAAACACTGGAGCCAAGAGGAAAGAAGTTTATTCAAATTGAAAGAATTGGGAAAGCCTTCTTTGAAAGGAATGGAATTAAACTGGATTTTGAATATTGAAGGAAATTTGAAAGACAAACATTTCCTTCCCAAAAGCAAAGGTCATAACTGAAATCAGGAACTAAAGAAGGTGGATAAATATCTGGAACCAAGATCTAACAGCACTAAGTTCAGAACTACAATGAGGGTCAAATTTCAGATCCAGAGGATAAACCAGTCTAAAACCCAAACCAGAAACTGGAGTCACATCTAAAGACTGATAGATAACAAAGATAAAACCAAGAAAAATAACTAAAGCAAACTAGAACCTAAAGATAATATGGGAAGTTTGACATGGAATCCTTTTTTTTTTTTTTAAGATTTTATTTATTTATTCATTTGTCCAAGAGAGAGAAAGAGAGCACAAGCAGGCAGAGGGAGAAGCAGGCACCTTGCTGAGCAAGGAATCTGTTGAGGGATTCGATCCCAGGGTCCTGGGCTGAAGGCAGTGCTTGACCAACTGAGGCCCTTAGGCATCCTGACATAGAGTCTTTTATTGCTTTCTAAGAACTTAGGAAAGGTCATTAACAGGAGGCAGAAGTGGGTCATAAAGTTGTTTCAGCCTCACTGGGTCAAAGTCACCCAGAGGCTTCTAATCAGGACCTACCCACAACAATTCTTAGGGATGGTGGCTTATGAAGACATTTTGTCCAAGAATCACTTTGAAGAAGCAAAACGTCTTACTTGCTCCCATTCCTAGAACAAGCCTACTGATCAGAAGAACAAGATCCTCTTACACTGGGTCTGGGTTCTGGAAAGTGCAAAAGGAAGGGGTCATCTTTTTTGATATCTTAGGGCTAGTATCACAAGTTAGCAATGGTTTTTGACATCATAGAGTCTTCCTCCCTTCCTTCTTCCCTCCCTTCCAACCGCCCTTCCTTCCTTCCTTCTAGCTGTCACTTAGCATCTCTTATGTGCCTAGTGGACTAGGCATTACCAGGTTGAAACTAATTTGCTTTCAACTACTTGAGTGTCCTAATTTGTAGTAAAGAAGGAAGAGGAGATGGGGGTGGGGTGTGGAGAGTAAGAAGGAGATACTTTGAGTCGACATCGGAAAGCATTCCTTTCAGAGAAATAAGGAGTCGTGATGCCCAGGCATAATGTACCTGAATAGTCATGATTCAGGGCTCTCCAGGTGAAGCAAGAGAAAGGGGGGGGGGGGGGGAATAACATTTCCAAGTGCCTGTTGGAACCAGGCACTGTGCCAGTTATTTTGCGTGGTTATCTCCATTTAATCCTTTTCATTGTTGTAACTTGGTAAGTTTCCAAAAGTAAATTCAATCAGAATAAAAAACAAGCTTCCTTTAATTACATGCGTGTGACCTAAAGTGTAGCTCAGTTTGGCATTTTGGACCAAGTTGAGGGTCTTCACTGATCTTTCTTCTTTGTTTTTTAAAAGATTTTATTTACTCATTTGAGAGAGAGAAAGAGCATGAGCAGAGGGGAGGGGCAGAGGGAGAGGGAGAAGCAGACTCCCTACTGAGCAGGGGCCCCTGACAGAGAACTTGATCCCAGCATCCTGGGATCATGACCTGTGCTAAAGGCAGTCACTTAACTGAGCCACACATGCACCCCTTCACTGACCTTTCTTTAGTTTCAGATAACAATTAATAATCTCCGCTCTAGGGCACTCATGTGGCTCAGTCAATCAAGCCTCTGCCTTTGGCTTAGGTCATGATCCCAGGATCCTGGGACTGAGTTCCACGTCACACATTCTGCTCAGTGGGGAGCCTGCTTTTCTCTCTGGTGCTCTCTTGCTGTCTCTGTCTCTCTCAAATAAATAAATATAATTTTTTTTTAAAAAAAGAATCTCTGCTCTTATGAGACTAAAACTCTAATTTGTTTTCTTTTTACACAAATGAATAGCAAATACAGCCTAATTCATGAATGGAGAAGGAATGATAAAAGTGTATCATTTATTTCTGTTTTTATTGGACTATTACCCATAACTGGTATCACAGCTCAGAAAACCACTGGTATAACAAAGTATGACCATATACAGTTGCTGGGGATGAAAACCATTACTGAAACTACTGCTTCTTCAGCATTGAGGGACACTGTTACATCTCAATGAGACTACTGTCAGCTCTAATTTTGAAAATATCCATACAGATATAATTAAAGATGAAAGTACTTAGTTCATATAAAGACCTAAACAGTTTAGCCTTTGCTTAACTACAATGTAGAACATTTAATTCAACAAAGATTTGGTATCTGAGTGTTTCAAGATGTTACTGAAATAGCCAGAGTTTCAAAAGACTGTTTTCAGAACATTTGGCAGAGAGATTCAAGATGACAATAATAATCATATTATTAGCCTGGGTGGCTTGGCTGGTTGTTTTTGGCTGTGGTTACCATCTCAGGTCAAGGGATCAGACTCCACGGCAGTCTGCCTGAGGATTCTCCCCCTTCTGTCCCTCCCCCAACAAGTAAATATATAAATCTTTAAACAACGATAACAATAAATAAAAATGTTTTAGATAACCAGACTCTAAATAATTTAGAATTTTTTTACACTAGCTGTCCTGTTGACTCTGTCAGTTTTCTATTAATTGAAGATTTTTTTATTTTTTACATCTCTTGTTTTCCTTGAGTAAAATGTACCTTGACATAAGGTTTCTTGGGTGCTCAGCCCTAGGAAGTTATTCGTTACACAAAGAAGGTGGCGAGAGGAAATTCCTCCAGTGGAACTCATTACAAGACCCTCATGAGTACTTTTACTTGTAGCACTTGACATTGGTTCAGTCCATTCTCATCATTGCTATTCATCAAATATTTTTTTTGATAAACTGATTGTCTAAAAACTAATTATCAACAGTAGTAATATAAGCCGGTACTGTGAAGGCTCTTGGAGTAAAACAGTGAGTAAAATAAACACAGTTCCTGCACTCACAGAATCTACAGTCCAGAGGGCTCAACATCCCCCCCTTAACCCCAACTGAAGATTCTGAATTTCTAAGTATGCAGCTCTACATTTTCCTGAGCAATTATTCCCATCTCTCTATCCCTTGGTCTAAATTGGTGACCTTAAAAGTAGCCTTTGTGGGCACCTCTTAGCCTGGGATGCAATTGAGAGCTGACAGGCCTGTGAAATCAACGAGAACACATTCATACAGGAAATGTTTATTGTGCACTAACTATAAAGTAGTTGGTGGGGGTTACAATTTTGGCAACAGTAGACATGTTCTTAGCTCTCAGAGAATTTTATATTTTAGAAGGATGGATGTTTTAAAAAATAGATACTTAAATTATCATGTGATACAGCACAGATCCCAGGAACAAGAACATTTACTCCCTCTTCCTGTCAGATGCAGCACAGTAAACACCACTGGACACAAGCACCCAATGAGCTCTTACAGCTGCTTACAGAACCCCACTATCTGTGGCCTTGAAGAACCCAGTGTCCTGTGTAAACTAAATCCATGAGTTTCCAGGATTATTCAAAATATCTGTGTTCAATATTTATATTCATCTTCAGCCATTCTGACGATTTAAGCCATTCTGACGGTTTAGTCTGCAGAAAATCCAATCTACAGATGACACATGGTGAGTACATTCCAGTGGTCGTCTGGGCTCACCTGCTCACAGGTGTTATGAGTGGGCGTGGCAAACCCAAAGCAGAGATCTAGTACTGACAGCTGTGTCTCCCAAATGTTTCCCATCACATGGTAATGTGACTAGAAGAAACTCATATGGCCTTCTTTATCTTCGACAAGAAATAAACAATCTGGGCCAGAAGAAATAGAAAATTCTGATTCTACATTTAAGCACCAGGTAGAGTACCAGGCAGAGTGAGCATGAAGACTGTCTTACTTTATTCCATATTCTTTTTATCTCTCCTTCTTTTTAGCTGCCCCTTAATCATAAAATGAATAATACTTAAAAATTCATTTATGAAGCCAAATTCTGTATATCAGATGATTGCTCACTATTATAATTTATTAGGGCATTAATTTATGGGCAAAAGAGAATCTATCTTACGCAAGCTTTTATGAAATACCTCTAAGAAATATTTTATTTACTCCCATTTTAAAAGTTTCACTGTCTTTGGAGATATAAAGTCATGTTTCTAATAGCAGATAAAACAGCTTCACAAAATTATGAATGGAATTAAATTTTATTTTGGGAAATCCCAAGTAGATTTTTCAAAATGAAATAAAGCAGTGACTGTTCTTTGCCAGGTGTTGTGACAGGTATCATGCTGTGTTGTACAGATATTGTTTTTATTTAATTCATGCCATAATGTTGTGGGGAAAATATTACCTTACCTGTGACATTTGACCCAGCAGCTCTCTTTCTCCTCCTCAGCTTACTTTCTTCCCTTGGCTTCCAAGACATGGCACTTGCCTAACTTTCTTCTACGGCAGCCTTCAGCCTCAGAATTTGGACCCCTTCTCTCCTCTACTTAGATCCACTTCTGTGAACTTGAAATGTTTTTCATACCTGATAGCTCCACATTTATATATATTTAATACCTGGTCCCATCTCCTGACTCCAGACTTGACTATCCAACTGACTTCTTGGCATCTCACTAGGCAGCACTAGGAAACTCAGACTTAATTTGCCCCAAATCATGTATGGTCCTTCCCAAGAGTTTCCATTTCTGTAAATGAAAGCTCTGTTATTCCAGTTGTGCAGTCTGAAAACTCAACTCCTCCATTGTCCCCACGCCCTTTTGATTTCCATTCTGTCTGTTTCAGCCACCCTGATTTTTTTTTGCTTTGATCCCACCAGACAGGTCCCCACATCAGATCTTTTACACTACCTCTTTTGTCTGCTGGAGCAGCCCCTTTCAGGTACCTGCATTGCTCTATTCCTCTCCCCTTACCTAGAATCTTTGCTTTCAAGAAAAGGTTTCCTTGACAATCCTATTTACAATTCTAACTCCTCAATGCCCTTGGCCCCCTCTCTCTACCCACAGCAGACACTCCATCACACCTTCCCTGATTTTTCTTTTTGATACTTATAACCATATGCATATGTCATACTATATAACTCACCATTTTCTTGGTTTCTTACCTCTCTACACTGCTCCCTCCTCTTACACATACACTAGAATAGAAACTGAACAAGAGTGACAATTTTGTGTGTTTTGTTCAAGGCCATATCCAATGCCTGCAACAGTATCTTGCACATTGTAGGCATTCAGTACATATCTGTTGAATAAACCCCCATTTCAGGGCGCCTGGGTGGCTCAGTGCATTAAGCCACTGCCTTCGGCTTGGGTCATGATCTCAGGGTCCTGGGATCGAGTCCTGCATCGGGCTCTCTGCTCAGCGGGGGCCCTGCTTCCCTTCCTCTCTCTCTGCCTGCCTCTCTGTCTGCTTGTGATCTCTCTCTGTCAAATAAATAAATAAAATCTTTAAAAAAAAAACCCATTTCATGATTAGAGCAATTGAGATTACTCCAATGAGATTAAGAACCTTAGATCACTGTGTGAATGACAGAGTGAAAATTAAAACCCAGGGTGTTTTTTTTTTTTTTTTTTACTGTTAATATTCTGAGGGATCAACCTTTGGTATTTATTTGCTGATTTGTTTGTTTGTTCTATTTGGCATCAAGTAGCTCCAGACTTGAATATCCAATTGTCAACTTGATATCTCACTGGGGAAGCAATAGGAACCCAGAACAGAACTTGTCCAAAATGAAAGGTGCTCATTTTCATCAGCAGACCAATGGTTCTGAAAACTAGGAACTAGGTTCTCCTCAGAAATGTCAAGATTTCTGCTACAGAAAAGGGAAAAGACAGGATCAGAGCTCTTTTCTGACAGGGCCAGGTGAGGTGGTCCTTCACTTGCCCTCCCTCTATCAAGCTCAAGACTGTATGTGCCATAGACCCTACTTTTCTAAGATGTTATTACTGTACATTATTGATGCCTTAAGGCAACAATAGATTAATCAAATTTAATATGGGAATTAAATTCTAGGAAGAAAAGATTTATGAGTTGTAGAGCTCACATTGAGTTACAGTTTTTAGCAGTACTTAGAAAATCTTTTTCTTTATATGATTATGACATATGGGGCCATCTATTTCTATTCTTTTTAAGAGTTCATATAAAAAAGAACAAAATCATGAATGGAGAAATTGGAAAATTGATGAAAACTTGATACACATATATGTATTTTTTAATTATACAGAAAAATTCCTTTAAAAAATTAGACCCATATTGATACACATATATGTGGGTGAGTTACAATTCAGTAGCTAATCCATAAAATTGAGATAAAAAGAGAACTTACTCAACAGTGTTGTTGTGAGGAAGATTCAGTGTGTTGACAAAGGGGCTCTGAAAGTGCTACCATTATGGGGCGCCTAGGTGGCTCGGTTGATTAAGCTTCTGACTCAGTTTTCGCTCAGGGTCATGATCTCCAGGTCCTGAGATTTAGCCTGAGTGCTCAGCACGGAGTCTGCTTGAGATTCTCTCTCCCTTCCTCTCTGCTCTTCCCCTTACTCATGTGCTTTCTCTCCCTCAAATAAATAAATAAATGATATCTTAAAAAAAAAAAAGAAGTATTGCTATTATTATTATTATGGACCTTGATCTCCACCTATGACAATGTGACTGGAAATTTGTCTCAGTGACAGGATGGAGGAGCTGGTCAAAACTTACAAGGTAGTACTGAAGGACACGTCTGTAGTCAGATAACCGAGGGTTGAAGGCTCAAACCATCAAAGATTGCCAAAGAGTATTGTTATGTGGACTTGTGGCACATTTCATCCTTTCTATATCTTATTTCTCAGTCTAACAGGACATCATGCTTTAATAACTACCTCAAAATACGGTAAAGAACTCGATTAAGAAGGAATTAGGTTAATACTAGTAAACCCCCCAGATACAGCTTAGTGCAAAATTAGTGCTAAGTTATTGGAAGAATTAATTCTTATAAGAGATAAAAGAAATTAAATTTCCAGGTGGAAATTTTAAGATGTAGGCCAAAAAATTATTGAATATATGCAGCCTTACATACTCCTTTCCTGGGAGGGGGGGGGGAAGGAAGGAAAGAAAGAAGGGAGGGAGAGAGAGAGGCGGAATGATGGGGAAGAAAGGGAGGAAGGAAGAAAGATCTTTTACTAGGAAAGCTTCAAACTTTCCATTTCTTGCAAGTCTGCTCTGTCATCTCATACTAAATGATACCAGTTGTCAAAAGAACTGATCACAAGCGAAATTCAAAAACTCTTGACAGTTTCTAAGTGTGGTCCATGGACCACTTCATCAAAATTGGCAGTGGCTGATTGTTAAAATAGAAGGAACTGGAGCCCCTCCTATGTCTGCTGTGTCCAACAGAGGGCAGTGGGTTGGGAGGTGTCTACATTTTGAAAAATGTCTCATGTATATTGTGGTATTCCTTCAAGTTAGAAAGTTACTGTTGTGAACTACAACAAGGTGTTCTTAAATTTTTGAAACAAAACAAAACAAAACAAAACCTCTTGATAATCTGGGCAGATTGTTCCTCAAACCTCTTGAAGAGAACTCATTTCCCTTTTTACAATGACGTAAACCCCATTCAGAGTCCTGGCAAGAAAACAGAATGTTCTTGTATTCATTACTGCTGTCATACTTATTCACCTAAACATGGGGATGTACATTTTGGAATATCTTAAGCAATGGCAGAAATCAGGAAGACTAGACCTTCGTCAAAGGGGACCCAATCCTTAGAAATCTTGCCTAATCTCTATTTTTTTCATCATCATTCGTTTGTTGGTATCCTGAGTCAGGAGGAAAGGCAGCAGAGCATTACATAGCAGTTGAGGTATCCCTTCCTGTGCTAGAACCTTATCCCCCCAATTCTCTGCTTTTCATCATCTAGAAAATGGAGAAGTAGAACTTCAGACTTGGAAAGGATCTAGGAAAACTGAAATAAATGTAAAGCCCTTAGCCAACATTGGGCCACATAACAAATACCATTATGTGGTAGGTACTATTATGAACATTGGCAGAGATCCAACCAATCTTCTAAAATAAATAATCTACCAATTTTTGTTAAACTCTAATCTAAATAAATGCAATGTTCCAAACTAAATCTCTAATCCTCTACTGAAGTAGTCTATTGTTTTCCAATTTCAGAAAGAATGATGGTAAATATCATATCAGAAGAATATTTTTTTTTAATTTTACTTGTTTATTTGAGAGAGAGAGAATGAGAGAGAGCATGAGAGGAGAGAGGTCAGCAGGAGAAGCAGACTTCCTGCTGAATAGGGAGCCTGATGTGGGACTTGATCCCAGGATCCTGGGATCATAAACTGAGCCGAAGGCAGTCACTTAACCCACTGAGCCACCCAGGCATCCCAGAAGATATTTTTTAAAAAAGATAAATAATCCATGTGTATTTTTGTAGTTTCAAAAAGTCTTCTCTGACCAAAAGATGGTATCATTCCTTCATTCAGGAAAGTTGCATTTTAGTTGAACACTTACCTTGGAGATTCTTTGATGGAATTTATTTATTGGGTAGGAACAGATCCTTAGTCCAGTTAAAACACAAGTTATAAAATCTAGTTGTTCAGAGGTAGAATCTCCCAGCCTCTCAGCTCATGGCCTGTGGGACTCTAAGTACCTCTCTAAGACTCAGCTATTTTACCTACAGAAATAAACAATAAAATCTTTTCATAAGATTGGTATAAAAATTAAGTATCTAAAATCACATAAAAAGCTAGCACATTGCCCAGCCCAAAGCAGATTCTCAATGTAAATTTGAATTTCCACCCTCTTTGCAACCTTTGCTCTTCTATCGTCTCAAAATTCAATAACTTAGACATCAATACATATGTCTATAATCACTCACACAGAGTCATAATTTTGATTTTGCAGACTGCTTGCACTTAGATCATTGGTAACTGAAGTTCCGAGAACCTAATTGTATTTACAAGGCTGCTGAGGTGCAGAGCTGAGAAGTCGGGGACCAGATCCCCTGTGCTGGAACCCAGCAGATGGCCCACTGTCCGTTCCCTTCCTCAGGGGTTCTCAGACAGCCAACACCGGGGTGATCGATTCTTTACTAAGCAATTGTCTTGGAAGTGCCCTATGTCTGTGGATTATTACTCTGGCCTAGGAAACGTCAACAGATTTTAAATTGCAGGAAGAAGTCATAGGCGCGCGTTCCTTACTTTCTCAGAGTGGATCTTCCACATAGTTCTGGTGACTCGGCCCCTTTGCTGCAAACACCTGGCCCATCCCGGGTGCTGTGAAGCATCATGGGATATGAAGTCTGAGGTCTATCCAAGTAACTAACCAAGTCTCTGCTAAAATTAAGTTCCCACGAGAGTAGGGAATTCGATCGGGTTGTTGACAGGACTGTGGTAATTGTCTAGATTAGTACCTGAGTTAGGTTGGTTTGTTGACAGGGTTGTTGTAATTGTCCAGATTAGTACCTGGCTCATAGTAGCCCTCAATATACATCGTTTTAATGAGGGAATTCTCCTTCATATGAATGGGATTCTGACAATGACTTCCCATGAAATCCCAGACAGCCATGATGTGGTGCTCCTCAGAGTAGCTCTTAAACTTTGAATAGCGGACCAGGAGTTGTCATGATAACTTTCCAACAAAAATGTAAACTATTTTAGGGCAGGATTGTGTCTTGCGTCTTGAGGAAAGAATACCTAACATGTTATGTATTGAATACCAAAATCACTTCTCTTTGAGGAATTACTTTTGTCTAAATTATCAAGTCATTTTATAGACACAATTCCTTTCTAGAAAAAATCAGTCAATCTGGTCCACAGATCGTGGTAGGTCACTGGAATGCCAGTATCCTAATCTATAATTTAGTCAGCAAAATTCTGAGGGGGAGGGCCAGAGGGCTTTTTCAGCCAGGTTAGGGGGACACCTCTGCACAGAGACCCCACCTGCCAGTGACTTCACTGCCGGAATCTCTTCCCGGCTCCCCGAACTCCTTTTTATTTGTATTTTATATTTTATGTATTTTATATATAAGTGTGTTATATTTTATTTTCTCTTGTATTAATGTTTGTCAAAGCAGCATTTTGAATACAGAAATATTCGCAGGAAACTCTGACGTTATCATCCCTTAGCAAGGAAAAAAAATAGTAATTATTGTAAAACAAATTTTCCCAATCAGTTTTGGGTAAACTCCAGTTTGGGCTTTTTGTAGTTGTTCCTCTGATGACTGCCTTTCTAGCAGTCTTTCTAAGTACCCCAAGCACCTGCTAAGGTTACTGTGGCCACACTTCAGAACTACAGAACAAGATGGCTAACCCCAGACCTGTACTCATACAGCCAGAAAGTTTTAACCTGGAAATGCAACAGATGCCAACATGCATAAATGTTTGTAGAAAAACATTGCAGCTAGCCACTTCCAGTGGAAATTAGCTCATTGTACAGTGTGGCAACTAAAGATCATAACAAGAACACAAATACTGTTTTTCTATTCTCCAATAAAAGTGACTTCCAAGAAAGCAGGGTCTTTGGGGGTGCATCCAGCACCTAGGTCTTTGATTAACATATGGTAAGCCATATGCTATTAACTTCCCACAACACCATGGGGAGTTAATATCCTGTTGTTGGATTGAATGCACTTTCTTGTGGTCTTTGTAATGATGTTAACATAGTAGACATCGTGGTAGAATTAATAGTGTCCAGAAGTGGCAACCAGGCACCTGACTACCACCACCAAGCAGCTGTGAATGAATAACCTCTCTGAACCTTCTCTCGCTCATCACAAAAGAGTTGGGATGGATTATTTTTTAGACCCTTTATACTCATAAAATGTTATCTCTCTCCATCTTCACTTAGGACCATTTAACACATTATACCCCGGCAAGGAGACTTTCTTTGGTTGTTGCTTGGAACAGCATTCCCAGGAGAAATGAAGGTGGGAACCCCAAGCTGGTCCCTGTTAATTTGTACTTGGAATCTACACATAGTAATTTGGGGACACAGAATGTTTCACCGGTTCAGGACATCTAGGAAAGCTTATCCATGAGATAATCTTTTAATAATTCATTTCTAGACATTAAGTTGGAGCCAAAGAACACCTTCACCATTTAGTCCAACAAGAACACGCTCCTAAGGCAAACATCCTTCACCACGAGAGCTGTTAGGATGGATAAAACTAGATAACTGATAGCTGAGGGGGGAAAATGGAGCTACCCAATAGAGAACAGTGCAGGTGGAAGACAGAGTCCCCAAGGGGCAAGTATGTTCATACAGTCTGGCAGGTGGAACTCAGGGGCTCTAAATGACACATGGAAACACTTGCTGACTAACAATGAGCTCCTATAGAACCAAGAGACTATAATTCTTCTACTGTGGAATACTATTTTTTTCTGGATATTTATTTTATTGTAATGAAACTTCCTGATGTATTATTGACCACTGCATTTTCACTTTAAGGAATCAGTGTTCATATCCTATTAGTCAAGAGGAGAGAGTTGGTTTTGACTGGAAGTTGGAATAAAGATATGGCTTCACCCTCAAGTACCACCTCTGCTCCCAGGATTCAAGGGTAACTACTGTTCCTTTAGTGAACCCTAACCACTCTGAGATGGGAAGAGATGGGAAAGAAAGGACTAGAATGACAATGAAACTACCTGGTGCTACCTCCCTGCCCCAGAGCCTCTTATCCCCAGCCCTGTTTATAGGGCCTTGGCCTTTCTATGAAATCAACACCCCTTGGCCCTAGCTTGTAGGAAAATTGGAAAAGCCAGACTCTAAAATAAAATAAGCCACAGTCTAGGCAGGGGGAAAAAAAAAAAAAAAAAAAAAAAGGAAACATTTGGCAGAAAGAAATTGCCTTCAAGAAATTATTTTCCATGTTGTATTTGCATAAATTTGTCATGCCTGCCATTTCACTAGAAGGGGGAACACGGTCTGGCCTCGAGTCGGCTGACATCCTGTTGACCTTTGCAGGCAAGGTCAGACTCCTTCACCTCTTACTTCATTTCTGCTCCCCTTCGGGGTCTCAAAGCCGGCAGATGATCATATTTAAAATCGTATGTGCTATGAGTGAGCAGCCCGAATTGTGCAACATTTCATTTGGCTAATATTTCAGTTTCTTGAGTCATAGCCTGACAGGCAGCTACACAACATGAAGCAGCATTTCCCAAGTCCGTGAATGCAAGAAAGAGAAGTTAGAGGAGAAAGTCACGCATGGCAGACACTCCTGGGACCATCGTCTGACTCCTTATTCAATCATGTAGATTCCTCTCCACTTAATCCAATGACATTCACTCCTATAAAATTAATATGAGCGTCAGATCTTTGGAAACATATCCCAAGGCATGGGATAACAGCAATGGGTATTCAGCCTCTTCTTGCCCTAACAGTGAAAGCTCCCCACCAGAAAATGACAGTAGCTGTCAGCATATTAATTCATGAGCTATTTGATGTCTCTTAAGTGATAAGTTGGGAAATGAATTTTTCACTGTTGAAATTCCAATGCTTTAGAAACTCTTCAATGAATAAATATAATTTTGTTCTCTACGTTCACGGTAATAATTTTTTTTTCTTAAAACCAAACAAATTAAGCGACTTAACAAATGCCAGTGTGCTAAGTTCCTAAACCATCAAATAGTGGGTCTATGTTTGCACTTTTTTTTTTAAAGATCCATTGAAGATTCAGGAAAGGCAAGGCCAATATTCTCCATTTTTCCTAATTATGCCCCATTGTTCTATGTTATTATAACATGACATAATTTAACAATTCTTTCATTAGCTGCCCAAGAAATTTTACTTGAAAGGAATAGGTGTTTGTACCCTGGGTGTAAATGTCTCATCTGGAAGACTTCAGTGCTGAAGCTATACCCCACTTCCTTCCCAAAGCGTTTTCCCCAAATTCATTATGCACTTTCTGGGTTCAAAATAGCATACCATAAAAGGTGTGAGAGGAAAAAATGTAAATATAAAGAAAAAACTTTTCAAAAAGATCACAAAATACAAAATAATCATAATAACTACTTATTTTCAAAACTCAGCTTTTCGATCATTTCTTCTAGAATTCCTTTCTAAAACTCTTCTCCCAAGTTCAACACTCTCAATAGAGAGTTATACACAATATATGACACTCTTTCCCTGCCTTGATTACTTATTTTAACTTCTAGGTAAACTCCTTAAAGACAGGGGCCATGTGTACTCCTTTCTTTTGTCCCTAGGGTCTAACTCAAAGCTTGAATAAAGCTGGGCACCATCCTCGCCTACACACCTACAGACCTGTCTCCTCATTCATGGTGTGAGCTCCTGGACAGAAAAAAACTGTTTTAGGACCACCTGGGTGGCTCAGTGGGTTAAGCAACTACCTTCAGCTCAGGTCATGAACTTAGGGTCCTGAGATTGAGCCCTGTGTTGGGCTCCCTGCTCAGTGGAGAGTCTCCTTCTCCCTCTCTCTCTGCCCCTCCCCCCCACTCATGTTCTCTCTTTCTCAAATAAATAAATAAAATCTTTTTAAAAAAAGACAGAAAGAAAGAAAGGGAAGAGAAGAAAAAAATGTTTTATCATGATTTTCAGAGCCCTGCTTAGAAATTTGGAGGTTTGACACATGTTTATAGAGTTAGTAAGCTAAATATATGTGGGACCCCTAGAACTGTCACAATTAAAGATATCTTGGAACAGCCCAGACCTTATTGCACATGGCTTAAATGTTGGTATGAAATATAGCTAAAAAAATTACAAAGAAGGGCGATCTGTACACCAATGTTCATAGCAGCAATGGCCACAATCACCAAACTGTGGAAAGAACCAAGATGCCCTTCAATGGATGAATGGTTAAGGAAGATGAGGTCCATATATACTATGGAGTATTATGCCTCCATCAGAAAAGATGAATACCCAACTTTTGTAGCAATATGGACGGGACTGGAAGAGATTATGCTGAGTGAAATAAATCAAGCAAAGAGAGTCAATTATCATATGGTTTCGCTTATTTGTGGAGCATAACAAATAGCATGGAGGACATGGGGAGATAGAGAGGAGAAGAGAGTTGGGGAAATTGGAAGGGGAGGTGAACCATGAGCGACTATGGACTCTGAAAAACAATCTGAGGGTTTTGAAGGGGCAGGGGATGAAAGGTGGTGGATATTAAGGAGAACACGTATTTCATGGAGCACTGGGTGTGGTGCATAAACAATGAATTCTGGAACACTGAAAAGAAATTTAAAAAATAAATAAATAAATATTTAAAAATTAAAAAAAAAAATTACAAGGAAAATATAAGTTGGGAATAACCCAGGAGTCCAAAGTGGCTTCTGGGCCCTATCCCACTGCCTTGGTCACACATTTCTCTTATTGTTGTGATTTACAGTTGTTGACCTTTGGTTCACCCAGTTGGTCATCCCCTTAGAGTTGGGTGAGAGATCTTATATTTCTTCCTCCTACTGTTTTCTCCTATCCCAAAGCCCATTTGTCCTTGTATACTCCTTCCTCAGAACTTGTAGTGGTTCCCTTCCTGCGGGGCTCATTATCAGCCCTTCTTCTCCAACTTCCCCCTACCAGATCACAGAGGAGTAAAGGGAGAACAAGAACTATGCTGGAGAGAAGTGGTTCCCCAAGATTATCAAATCCTGCATGCTACATAGACTAACACTCTTGTGGTCTGTTTTCCTTTGTCATCTTGGCCAACATGAACCCAGTGCTAGGAGAGGGTGGCAAAGAATTTTAGAAGCTCATCCTGCTAGTGATGAGTTCTGTTTCAGACACGTTGATTCTGAGGTGCTAAATGTAAGCAGGAGAGAAAGGTGTCCAGGCAGATTAAATCATGGGCCTCAAAGCTCCAGAGGGAGCTGGGTTGTTGAGCTTTCCATGGCTCCATAGCAGAAGAGATCAGAAGCAACACCTCTCTAGACCACCAGGACTCCAGAGTTCCTGGCTTAGAAGCAGACAACTTAGAAAGGTTTTTATAAAATGTCATGGTTAATGACTGAAAAGCACGTTAACAATATACACAGAATTCTGTGACCCTGACTCTTGTTATCTCTTTCACAGGGCTCTCCCCCACTGTCAACTCCTCGCCACAATGGCTTTCTGTATTTCCTCTTACTTAAAAAGAGAGAGAGAGAGAATTGTCATATTCATAGAATAAGTGAATAAGAACATGTATAGTTTATAACATTATTACCATAGTTTAAGACATTGTTGTAAATATGTGTGTGACCACCACCCAGATCAAGAAATAGTACATTAATATCAGCCCCAGAACATTCTTCTCAATTCCAGCCTCTTCCTCTGCTCCCTCACCTCACATAACCACTTTCTGGTTTTCTCAACAATTATTCTCTTACCTTTCTTTATGCCTGTATTCCTAGGTAATACAGCTATTTTGCCCAGTTTAATACTTTATATAAATAAAATCATTCTGTTTACATTTCTGGTGCCTGACAGCTTTGTGTAATTTAGCCATGACGTTCCATGCAGCTATAGTTGGTTTATTTTCTTTGCCATTAGTGGTTAAGAGTGGGGATGCCAGAGCCAGACTACCTGGGTTTAAATCCCAGTCCTATCCCTTCTCAGATACGTAACCTTGTGTCTATTACTTCATCTCTCTGTACCTTCATTTAGACTTACCTGGAATTGATTTTTGCAGTAGGCATGGGTTATGAGTCTATCATAGGTGGTCTTCCCTGAGAAACAGTCTTCAAGCTGGTGATTTGCTCACTTGTGTTTTCTCAGAGAAAGCTCTTAGGAACAACACCCAGAAGAACATGAAGGAAGCAGAATTGGACAGAGGGAGAACTTGAACTTAAATCTGAATGGGGAAGCAGATACAGCAGAGGCCTCAGCAGATTTCAGGGGGAGCTTTTGATCTGGGATAATCTTCCCAAATGCCTCAAATTGATAGATTTATACCCCCACACTCACCAGTCTTTGAAAATGTGCTTCTCCTAGCAAAGAGGTACAGCCTTGAGCAAGGCAGTTTTCTTAAGCCAAGGGAAATTCCTGAGGAAGGATTCTGCTATGAGTTGTCAGCGAGAATTAGTACTACTACCCTGAAAAGGATATCTGAGCAAGCATGCTGGCATCCACTACAGAGTCAATCTAATCACCTTGTGCACAAATACTCAATTGGCCCAGCACCTTTCTCCATTGCATGCCATATCTTTCATATTAACTGTTCACACAGGCGTCTATTTCTGTGGGTTTTTTTTTTCAATTCTGTTTATTGGTCAATTATCTAATTATGACAGAGTGATAGAAACACATGTATTGACCAATGGGACCAGAAAAAGAAGAGGTTTGAACTATAAGATATTAAGAGTTTCTATGTTGTTCTCAGCCATTGGACCATCTCTTTCCCTCCTTGCTTTACGTGAAGTATTTACACACATCTTGTTCTTCTGGGATGCACAGTTTACTACTCATCCTTCCAGACTAAGGTGAAACATGATTTCCCCTTAGCCTCAGGCCCTTCTTTCTTTGTGTTTCTTCAGAACCTTAAGAGCTATCTCATAAGCTGTGTAAAGTTCAAGTCCTGACTTAACTCCTATTGCTGTACAGTCTAGCTGTTTAATCTCTACATGCTTCCATTTCCTCATGACTTATTGTGAGCATTCAATCTAAAGTGTTTCTTATACTACTATTTTATTTTATAATATTGATTGAATTATTTTTTTTCTTTTTTAGTATTTTATTTATTTATTTGAGAGAAGAGAGAGACAGAGAGCATGATGGGATGGGGAGGACAGGGACAGAGGGAGAGGAAGAATCAGACTCCCCATTGTGCAGGGAGCTCAACATAAGGCTCTATCCCAGGACCCCAAAATCATGACCTGAGCTGAAGGCAGACACTTAACCAACTGTGCCACCCAGGCACTCCTGAATTATTTCTATTTTCCATTCTACATGATGAGTTTATGCACTTGTAGGTGTCATGAACCATTCATCTTTGTACCGTTGTCTCTTAGCAACAGTTTCACCATATGGACTCAACAGAAATTCCAGTCAGTATAATTCATAATCTAGAATCCAAGAGGCACATTGGCTCACCTGAAAGAATGGTCAAGGATATTCATACACAAGTCATTTGTTTCTGGCAATAAAACTCCAAGACTGGAGAATTTAATTTAAAACTGTGAAACTAGTAATACTTTCCTAAATTCTAAGTTCCATTTACCTACACTTTCCTCTAGTAAAGGATGCTCCCCTCCCCATTATCACTGCCCTATATAGAAATGTAGATTTCCATGAACTCTAGGGGAAACGGATAAACTGAAGAATAAGAAGGGGAATGAGAGGAAGAGGGAGGGAATATGGAGAAGAAGAAAATGAGAAAGAGTAAGAAAAGGAAAAAGAAGAAGGTGGTGAGAAGAAAGAATGAGGAGGAAGAGGAGAAGAAAAGGAAGAAAAAGCAGAAGCAGCAGCAGAAGGGGAAGAGGAGGAGGGAGGAGAAGAGGAAGAGAAAAAGAGGAAGAAGAACAATAAACAACAACAGGAGGAGGAAGAATAAGAAGAAAATACAAAATATGGCAATGTTTATATACCTTTCCCAATAAACCAACTTCTTAAGATGCTGAGTAGGATATCACTTAACATTCTAGTTTGATATCTTTGAGCTACTTTTCTAAATGTCTGAGCTACCCCAATGAGAAAGAATAAGTAAGTCCCAGGAAATCAAATGAACTACCTAGAGAGTACACCACTTAGGACAATGAATGAGTATGCTAAAAGCAAAAAACCTGCTTTTACCCAGAAGGTCAGGAAATAAGTTTTCTATTGAGGAACAAAGAATAGGCTCAGTAGAAAACAAATTTACTAGAGTAAAATGGAACCAATGAAGTTTCTTCTTATTTCTGGAAATTTCTATAGGAAAGTGGATGTGAAATTAAACCAATAAATTTGGAATCCAGAGCCTTCTTCCTTACCTAGACCATAGGAAGAAGACCCAGAGGGCATGTGACAGGACTGTCTTCAAGGCAGGTCATGGAGCTCAAGAATGAGTAATGTCAAAGAAATTTAAGAGCCAAGGAGTTTGTACTCTTCACAAAGTGTAAATAATTTTTTTTTCTTTTGTTATGTTTGCATTGTGAGACCCATGAATCAGGAAGTTTTTCTTTCTCAGAGCTCCCTTTGTCTTCATTCTAAACACCATTATACTGAGATCACGCACAACTCAGTGAAGCAGAAACATCTCTCCTTCTTTGGGGTAGAATCTTTTGGGTAGCTGTTTCTTAGGTGATTGTATGGCAAGGCTGAGAACCTCAGGAATGTTTGTAGGTCAGTAGGGCATTAGGAAAGTAGATTGTATGGCCTGCAGGCATGCAAGAACAGATCTCAGGAGTTTGCTTCTATTTCTTCCAGGCACAAGTGAAAGAGTTCATCTGGATATCAAGGTGAATTTTGGTGGGAAGCTCTAATTAGATAAGATATTACACTAATGAGGTAAGTAATTGTGGGTGAGGACCAACAATATCTTAGGATCCCAAAGTGTACTGTATTTGTTGCTGTCCATCAGCACATGGGTAACTGAATAATAAGTAGTTCAGGACCAAGGTTAGTCAGCATGGTGATGTCCTTCTCAAGTATGGTGGGATGCTTTATGTGATTATTATTATATGTTTTAACTCCCTGTGCCCTTTGTAGTCTCTTGCCCCAGGGAGCTCTAGATTTATTGAATCTAAAGGAGAGATCTAAAGACTTCTTTTTTTATAAAAACCTGAAGTAACTGAGATTATCCTAGCAATCCTGATGGAGGAGAAGAAACAGGAGAGTGTTTTTAAAAAGAAAGAGAAATGAAGAGAAGGTACATTATCCAAGACAAGGAAAGGCAGTAAGATCTGAGTTTTTCACTAGGAATGAAAATCCTGAACATCTCTTAGATCCCCAGAAAGGTGACAGGACCCTGGGACAATGGTTGTATTTTACATCTAGGAAAGTTAGACACAAGATCCAGAGTTTCCAACTTGGCAAAGATTTCTGTGCTTCAAGCATGCAGCTCTGGCTTACACAGACCATGTGGGCTTGGAAAATAGGTTTTTCAGGGATTGCAAGATCAGAGGAACATTCTTCAAATATTTTCTTTTGCATATGTCTCTTAGGATCATAGAAGTATCTGGGAGACGGGTGGTGGAAATTGAGATGCCTCATTTATGTCTGAAGTTAAATCTCATGAAACTCTAGGGGAATAAGGAGTACAATCAGATTTATATATTTACTGTTTTTTTTTTTAAGGGATGTGGATTTTCCTACATACTTAAGGTTGTAGTCTAAGATTCATACTTGCTACACAAGGCTTGACAATAACAAAAGGGTCCTGAGTTTATACCATTAAGTGTTTGAGAGATCATAGATATAAGATGGACTCTTCTTAGAAGAGCAGGTTGGGAACCCAGAATTTAAATTTAAGCTACTGATTTTGTTACGATTTTGAGTCCTAATTTTAAATGCAAAAGGCATACAACAGAGCTAAGTACTATACTACTTCTTATCTCACAAAGCTTTATCTATTAATCTACCTATGTTTTTAGACTCAAACAATGCAAAATAGAGGACACTATCTGCATGTGAGTAAGTCAGAAAAGGATTACACTCCAGATATGCATGAGAAAACAGAGGAGAACTCTGTACAATCCAGAGACTTTCAAGGCTTAGCAAATAACTCATTTCTGAAAATATTGACTTAAACAAGATCTTATTGTCAAAAGATGTGGATACTCCTTGGTAATATGTGAAAATAATTAACAATATTAATTTGACCTATGGGGTTCTGAGTAGAGGGTGCAAAACTTTCAAAAGATGAAGCATATGTTGAAGTGTCACAAACTTGGTAGAAACTGGAAATCTGCCATTTTTTAAAAGTATTTTAAACATTGGACATATTTATCCAGAGTGGTGCTTCAGATTTTGAATCTTGAAACAATCCCATGAAAAAGGATACAAGACTTTCCCAAAACTGTTAACAAGACAAACTTAAAAAAAAAAAAAAAAAATTGGATCTTTGATGACAGAATGAAACACCTAAGATATCATCTTCAGTAGCTCCATTTTAAGTGATATGTTTAACATGCTTAAAATATTCTGCAATTCCTTCATCTTCCACCTTTTCACTGTCCTCTACTACCTCATGCTCTCATTTTGCTTCTTATCTAGCTTGGACACCACACAGCATCATTATAATCTCTTTCTTGCCCCTTATCCCTTGATTAATTTTTCCAGCCAAGTGTTAACTCCAGGTAGTAAACAATAGTACCCTCCAGGGCCCCCTGAATATGGATGCCCACTGGTGTCTTTCTAAATCCATGACCACTAATCTCAAGAGGACCTTAGGTAAGCTAGGTGTCACTATTCCCTGCCTTACTGTTCTCTTTACTATTCCAACATTGCTTCCACACCTTCTTATACAGCCTAGTGATCTTGCTTCTCATTTCACTGAAAACATAAGTGATCAGTAGAGCAAGTCTATAAGCCACCACCACGTCTACCCATGTGCCTGTATCTGGACTCACATGCCTTCCCTTCCATTACAACTAACCAACTGCCCACGCCCCTATCAAGGCCAGCTGTGCTATCTATGTATGAGAGCCCTTCCACTTTGAGCTACTGAAGGTCCTCACTGAAGCAACTGACTTGTCTTTTGTTCACCAACTTTCCTCTCTAGAACTCTGCTGTCCAATTCAGCATGAACACGTGTGACTATTGAAATTTAAATTAACTACAATTAAATATAATTTGAAACTCAATTCCTCAGTCATACTAGCCGCATTTCAAGTACTCAATAGCCACTTGTGATGAATGGTGACCCTAGAGGAGAGCACAGAGTCAGATGATGGAACATTTCTATCTAGTGAGAGTTTTATTGGAGCGACACTGTCCTAGGAGATTATTCCCATCTATAAATTCTGTAAGCTTGCATCTTAAAAATTATGTATCAAACAAAACTCACCTGGCCTTTCTTCCTCCTCTGGATATTACTCTACTCTTCCCGTACAACCTAACGGCACAATTCTGCGAAAGAGGATCTACACTTGGCTGTCTTAACTTTCGTTTCTCTTTTGAGCTCAATTAAGACTTTTATCTTTGCTATTATATACAAATTTTTTTGCGAAACACACAAAAGACTTGTTACTAATCCCAGTTTGCCAAATCAGTCCTTGCCTTAATCAACCAGAAACCCTGAACACAGGTGATCTGAAAGCATGTTTCTTCATTTGATTTCCAGGATGGCACTCTCTTGATTCCCCTTCGACTTCTGTGCTACCCTTCTCAGCGTCCGTGAACTTCAGGACTCCATCTTCTGACTTCTTTTTCCTCTCTGCATTCATTGTCTTAATGATCTCATGCAGTTTCCTTGCTTTAGATACCATCTTTACACTGATGAATCCAAAATTTGTATCACCCAGACCAGACTTCTTTCTCAACTCCATACTCCTTTATCTAATTGCTTCTTTGCACTCACCATTTCAATGCCTAAAATGCATCTCAAATGTGGCATTCCCAAAATTAAACTGCTGCTTTCCCTCCTACACACAGCCTGCTGCTCCTTAAGTCTTCCCCGCTCAGTAAATAGTTGGTCTGTTCTTCAAACTACTCAAGGGTGTATCTCTAATTCAGCCACTTCTTAGCTCCTCTTCTGCTACCACTAAAACACAGGCCACCATCTTCTCTCGCCTGAAGTATTGACAAAGCCTCCTACTCAGTCTAACTGGTTTACCTACTTCTCTTGTAATCCTACACTCTATTTTGTTGGAACCTATTTATTCTGAATGAATGTAAGAAAGAAAGGCTTTTGTTCAAATGCAAGTCTTATCATGTTACTTCTCAGCACAATAACTCCAGTGGTTCCCCAGTAAGATAATAGTCGAAAGTTCTTGTGGTGGCTTTCAAGTCCCTATATGATCGCTTCCTGTGGCACCTCTTTGACCTCACCTTCCACCACTGCCATGTTTTCCTGCAACCTTCTTGGGCTGGTCTTCTTACAGACACATCCACATTTTAACCACACTCCCTTAGGATCCTCCTGGGCCTTATGTAATCTTCCAACACTTGAGGAAAGTCTCTTGATCGCCTTAAAAAACAGCAATCTCTTCACACATTCTACTCCCTTTACCTCCTCATGGTATTTAAACTATCAATTTGCTCATTCTGCCAACATTTTTCTGTTTAGGAATTAAGCAGTGATGCCATCAAGCTTAAATAAACATTTTACAAAGCCATAGCAAAAACTGTCAAAGTGTCCTACTGTCTTATTTTCTCCATTCCCTTTCTCTTTTATTACCTACAAATCCGTCTGTTCTGTTATTACTTATCCTAACATTGTTTTTTTTTTTAATTCTAGTGTCCACATCCAGACTCCTGGGCTTTCATCTCTGTGTACTTCTTACATGGAGTGGTTTCTGAACTACTCCTCTCAAATGTGAACTTACTCATTTTAAGTAAGTACAAGCTTCTGTCTGCTTCATTATGTCTTCTAGTGTATCTAGGCCAGAACATCATATAAAACACATTATCTAATTATAAATTGATTTCTCTTTATTTCTGCCTTATAGTATGGATAGGATATTATATTGAGTTCTGCTAAATTATGTGTACAAAGAGATTATATTGTTTCTGCATTTTTAGATAGTGGGGAATAGTATAAAATATTTATTATAATAAGGAAAAGTTTGGATCTATAGGGTTTTATACACCCAATCTAACTCCACTCCCTCATTTAACAGATGAGAAAAAAAAAAAGCAGAGACATCCAAAGACCATGATGCTGGTTGGCACAGGGTAAATGTACAATGAATTTCATTCATTGTTTTCCTACAAAACATCACCTCAATGTGGTTCCAATTCTAAAATAATTAACAGAAATACCTGTTAAATTATCCTTCCTGCCTAATAAATTTTCTTTTAAAGGGAAATTTTATTCCTAATTGGAGTCTCTGAAATTATGTCAATGAAATTTTAATTCTAATTTGATTATCTGAAATCACCTCAACACTTTTCTTTTTATTTTTACAGAAACCCATAATTTAAGAGATGTGGTCTTTTATAAAAAATAAAGTATACCAGCTTGTAAATATAAACTTTCAAAGAGCTACCATGCACAATCATATTATGGTGCTGTTGGCATTAAGTGTCATTTCTATTGATTGTTCAGTGTTGTTACCCTACAGACACTCTTATATATCAGTACCAAATACACACAAAATGCTTATATTGTAGGAACATCTTTAATTCCCATGGAATCATTCAATATTCATGCATGAAATCGAACATTTTACAGAGAGGCCTGACAAAGAGCAGCTTTTCAAATTCAACACATAAATATGAAATTTCTAGCAGATGAAAGAAACAAATTAAGCCCTAGATGGTGGATTAAAATACATTTTGCTCATAAAAATGATGTGGATTAGATGACCTCAAAGTTATCTTAGAATTTTACTTCATATAAATCTATAATTTTATCTGTTTATTATCAGGTGGATTAATTGTGTGCTATGTCTGTGTTCAGAAGGAGTGTTTCCCACAAATATTGTCAGCAATATTTATGTTTCTGCCATGGCATTGAGTCACAGTTCTCTGCATTAAAGTTGCTTGGATATGTGCCTGGCTTCATTGCAACACTCATGTTTTTTTAAGCAAATACGTTTGCTTGGTACCAGGAATATGGAGGTGGGTGTGATGGTCTCTGACCCCATCATGGGTCAGAGTCCATGGACTTGCCTGCTCCTAAAGAAAAGAAAGCCATGCCTTTCATCTGTGTTCCTCCATAAAAGGCTCAGTAAGATGCTTTCCCCAGCCTATGTTTATAAAGTTGCGCAAAAGAGAATAATAAGTTAAGAAGGAAATAACAAACATGCTGTTGATGGCAGGATCCAGCAGTCTTTGCCCAGCCTAATCTCTTTTTTTAAATTAACATATAGTGTATTATTAGCCCCAGAGGTACAGGTCTGTGAATCACCAGGTTTACACTCTTCACAGCACTCACCATAGCACATACCCTCCCCAATGTCCATGACCCTACCACTCTCCTGATATTCCTCTCCCACCAACAACCCTCATTTTGTTTTGTGAGATTAAGAGTCTCATGGTTTGTCTCCCACCCGATCCCATCTTGTTTCATTCATTCCTTTCCTACCCCCCAAACCCCCATCTCAACGTTGCCTCTCAACTTCCTCATATCAGGGATATCACGTGATAATCGTCTTTCTCTGATTGACTTATTTTGCTAAGCATAATACCCTCTAGTTCCATCCAGGTCATCGCAAATGGCAAATTTTCATTTCTTTTGATGCCAGCCTAATCTCTTACCCCCCACCTCCACATCCTATCAGGACTTAAGACGTCTTCTCCCCTGACATCTCACCAGTCCACAGGCTTGTCTGGATTCCCTGGCCTGGATTACTAGAGTATCTTTTTTCTTGCCTAAGTCTTATTCCATTTAGTCCACTCTTCCTACTGCAGGCAGAAATGATCTTTCTAAAGCACAAAATTAATCATGCTATTGGAATTGAGAGGGAGACAAACCATAAGTGACTCTTAATCTCACAAAACAAATTGAGGGTTGCTGGGGGGAGGGGGGTCCGGTGAAGGGGGTGGGATTATGGACATTGGGGAGGGTATGTGCTTTGGTGAGTGCTGAGAAGTGTGTAAACCTGGTGATTCACAGACCTGTACCCCTGGGGATAAAAATATATGTTTATATAAAATAAAAAAATAAAAAAAAATTCTAGGGTGGCTTTTTGATTACTTAGGATAAAAACCAAATTTAATGTGGCAGTTATAAGGTCCTCCATTAATGAGCCCCTACTATGTTCTCCATAGTCTTCCCCACACTGCCTGCTTATACCCTAAGACCCAGACACACTGAAATTCCCTCAACTCTTAAAAGTGACACTTTCTCCGCGGCATTTGACTTCTATGTAGGCTTTTCCTTCTTCTGGGAACACCATTCCTTCACACACAAAGGAAGACTTTATACATAAATTTTTATATATAAAAATTTTTTAGTATTACTTATGTCTCAGTTTTGTAACAGAGGTAGTTTAAGTGTTTTTTTTTCCTTTTTTGCGATTTTATTCTTAAAATGTTACATAATGAACATGTATTAGATTTAAAACTAAAAACTGAACAATTAATGTATGCATACTTGTGACCCACTAATTCCATTCTGGATATATATGCAACAAAAATGCAAATATACATGTTTTTCTTCCCCAAAGATTTTATTACCTATGATAGAATTTTTGCTTTTTTAAAGTAAAGACGATATATTAGACTTTTTTAAATGACTGTTGTTAGTAGGAGAAAGGTAAGTGGACCCCTCTGTATTATCTTTGTGATTCTTATTAATCTATTCAAAATAAAAAGTTAAAAAAATACAATGGTCATTGATATAAATATTAAGTAATTCTAAATAACATTCTTCTGAAAACTAAAACTCAGTTGGCAACTGAATGTGTGAAACACAATGAATCATTGATAAGATCTATTCTCAGTGTTACTTTATGGTTTAAAAACATTCCTTTAAATGAATCATTTGAATTACTTATATTTATCAAAATATAAATATCAAAGAGGTAAACGTTGAACCATTGTTCAATAAGATTATGTATTTTCTTTTCCTTGTTCCTAGACCTCAGTGAATTCAAAAGTTCACAGATTAGGGAGTCTTAATGTGAAAACTAGAATGAAAAATAAATGAAGAAAAGTGTAGTAGATGGGGCACCTGGGTGGCTCAGTCATTAAATGTCCACGTTTGACTCAGGTCATGATCCCAGAGTGCTGGGATCAAGCCCCAAATGGGGCTCCCTGTTTGATGGGAAGCCTGTTTCTCCCTCTCCCATTCCCCGTTCCTGTGTTCCCTCTTTTGTTGTGTCTCTCTCTGTCAAATAAATAAGTAAAATCTTGAAAAAAGAAAGAAAAGAAAGGAAGGAAGAAAAAGAAAAGAAAGAAAAACATGGTAGAGTTTCAATGACAAATGAGGGTTGCAAAACAAAGAATGGATAGTTGATTGCTATTTTCCTTTTTTTGGGAAGTGCCTCATCTCAGCACCTCAGAAAGATGGTCTGGAAAAGGCATGGGGGAGGAGGAGGGAGTGAACTTCTTCTCAGGAGCACATGACAGAGCCAAGGCTGGATTGTTTAGTGTGGCTGTAAACAACTACCACCACAACAGGAAGCACCATCTCCTTCACACTTCTGTGTCCACCTCCTGTCTTCACATATCTCCTTCTTGTCCAACTTTCCCCATCTAATTAATCCATCAGTCATGATGAAAATAAAAAAGTAAAATTTCTCCAGGATCCTATGGCCAGAACAGAGCTTCTGGTATTCCTTCCACAAACTAGCTCATTCATAGGCTTCCTCAGGTTGATAAATGGTACCATTATCTACTTGGTTGCTCACATCAAAAGCCAAGAACCTATTCTTGATTTCTTTCTTTCCCTGTCACATTGCTGTTTAATCCATCAATAAGCCATCTTTCATATTCAAAATGCATCCTGGGGCACCTGGGTGGCTCAGAGGGTTAAGCCTCAGCCTTCAGATCCTGATCTCAGGGTCTTGGGATCAGCCCCACATCGGGCTCTCTGCTCAGCAGGGAGCCTGCTTCCTCCTCCTCTCTTTCTGCCTGCCTCTCTGCCTACTTGTTATCTCTGCCTATCAAATAAATAAATAAAATCTTTAAAAAAATGCATCTCAAACCTGTCTGCATTTCTCCATCTTCACAGCTACTACCTGGGTCCAAATATCTCTTACCTGGATACAACAATTGGGGTAATCACTTAAAAAACAAATCCAATCTTTGTGTACGGTGTAAGAGAATGGTCGAGTTTCATTCTTCTACATATAGCTGCCCAGTTTTCCCAGCACCATTTATTGAAGAGACTGTCTCTTTTCCACTGTATATTTTTTCCTGTTTTGTCGAAGATTACTTGACCATAGAGTTGAGGGTCCATATCTGGGCTCTCTACTCTGTTCCACTGGTCTATGTGTCTGTTTTTATGCCAGTACCATGCTGTCTTGGTGATCACAGCTTTGTAGTAAAGCTTGAAATCAGGTAACGTGATGCCCCCAGTTTTATTTTTGTTTTTCAACATTTCCTTAGTGATTCAGGGTCTCTTCTGATTCCATACAAATTTTAGGATTATTTGCTCCAGCTCTTTGAAGAATACCTGTGGAATTTTGATTGGAATAGCATTAAAAGTATAGATTGCTCTAGGCAGTATAGACATTTTAACAATATTTATTCTTTCGATCCAAGAGCATGGAATCATCTTCCATCTTTTTCTGTCTTCTTCAATTTCTTTCATGAGTGTTCTGTAGTTCCTTGAGTACAGATCCTTTACCTCTTTGGTTAGGTTTATTCCCAGGTATCTTATGGTTCTTGGTGCTATAGTAAATGGAATCGATTCTCTAATTTCCCCATGTGAGACAGGAATCCATCAGAATCCTAGAGGAGAACATAGGCAGTAATCTCTTCGATATAAGCCACAGCAACTTCTTTCAAGATATGTCTCCAAAGGCAAAGGAAACAAAAGTGAAAATGAACTTTTGGGACTTCATCAAAATCAAAAGCTTCTGCACAGCAAAGGAAGCAGTCAAGAAAACAAAGAGGCAACCCATGGAATGGGAAAAGAAATTTGCTAATGACAGTACAGACAAAAGGTTGATATCCAGGAACTATAATGAACTCCTCAAACTCAACACATCCACAAAACAGACAATCATATCAAAAAATGGGCAGAAGATATGGACAGACACTTCTCCAATAAAGACATACAAATGGCTATCAGACACATGAAAAAATGTTCATCATCACTAGCCATCAGGGAGATTCAAATTAAAACTACATTGAGATATAACCTTACACCAGTTAGAATGGCCAAAATTAGCAAGACAGGAAACAACATGTGTTGGAGAGGATGTGGAGAAAGGGGAACCCTCTTCCACTGTTGGTGGGAATGCAAGTTGGTGCAGCCCCTTTGGAGAACAGTGTGGAGATTCCTCAAGAAATTAAAAATAGAACTTCCCTATGACCCTGCCATTGCACTCCTGGTTATTTACTCCAAAGATACAGAAGTAGTGAAAAGAAGGGCAATCTGTACCCCAATGTTTATAGCAGCAATGGCCACGGTCGCCAAACTGTGGAAAGAACCAAGATGCCCTTCAACGGATGAATGGATAAGGAAGATGTGGACCTTATACACTATGGAGTACTATGCTCCATCAGAAAGGACGAATACTCAACTTTTGTAGCAACATGGACGGGACTGGAAGAGATTATGCTGAGTGAAATAAGTCAAGCAGAGAGAGTCAATTATCATATGGTTTCACTTATTTGTGTAGCATAACAAAAAGCATGGAGGACATGGGGAGTTAGAGAGAAGGGGGTTGGGGTAAATTGGAAGGGGAGGTGAATCATGAGAGACTATGGACTCTGAAAAACAATCTAAGGGGTTTGAAGTGGCAGGGGAGTGGGAGGTCAGGGTACCAGGTTGTGGGTATTATAGAGGGCACGGATTGCATGGAGCACTGGGTGTGGTGAAAAAATAATGATACTGTTATGCGGAAAAAAAAAAAAGAAATCCAATCAAATTACTGCTTTACTTAAAGACTTCCATTGACTCTCCACTGTAACTGGAATAAAATACTGACTCTTCACCACGGCTCCTCAGAGTCCCGTCTCTATCTCTCAGGAGGCACTCACTCTGCCCCAGCTGCCTGTCCTTTTTTCTGATTCTCCAACAGGCTAAGTTCAGTACTATCCTAGTGTCTTGCACTCTGCCTGGAAAACTCTGTCCCCAGAGCTGTGCATGGCTCAAGTCATTGCCATCTAACTGAGGCCTATTCAGAACACCCAAACTAAATTAACCCTCTCAATGTGAAATAATTAATTGTGCTCACCTATCCATTGTTTATTGTTCTGCCCTTTCCCAATCCCATGTAAGTTCTAGGTGAGCAGAAGTCACTGATATTTGGGGACTCTAGAGAAGTCTGACACATGGTACCCTCTTTAAAAGAATGTGTTGGCAATTTTTTGGTCCATTTTTTCCTTCTATTTTTTCTCAAGATGACTAAAATATAAGGAGAAAAAAGAATAATAAGAGATTGTAGGGTCCAAGAACAGGCCACCCAAAATGTTCCACTTAAGCAAAATGATTATTTTAAATGAAGATTACTTAAGAGACAGTCTTTGCAAGAAGGACTCTCAGAAGTAGAGACTCCCTGAAAGTAGGAAGTAAATCTGCCATGGAAGGTACTCTCCCTGCACCAAGAAGGGGAGAGATATACTTATCACGGGAGATAGGAAATTTAGAGCCAAGAAGGCTCTAACTATAAACAAACAGTGTTACTTTTTTACTAATCTATGATACTAACCCATTTTCTGCTGAGAATTTCTTACTAACTGAAGCTCCCAAAGTTAATTTTTCCTTGAATAGGTCAATTCCTCACAGATTTATTGTCTCTTTGTATAAAGAAAATCTAAGAACTGCCTGCCTTGTTCATTTTTTTTATGTCTCAATTTCATTATTGGGCCTCTGTGAGCACGTAATACAACTTTGGTTTTTTTCTCTTGTCATCCTGTTTCGTGTAAATCTAAATTCTTAGTCTAGCTAGAAGAACTGTGGACAGAGGGAAAATTCTTCCTCTTTAAGATCAAGAAATAACAACATCAAGGGAAATAGAACAGTTCTTCCCAGATTGTTCAAGACAAAATGAAAAAAAAAAAAGGAAGAGACAAGTAAGTATACTGCCAAAGGAGACTTATGCAAACCGTGTACAGGCAGAGTTCAATGAAGTTGTCTCTTGATTTTGGTTAGTGTGACTACTATGCAAATACCTTGTTTGCTTTTATTTTAGCAAACATTATTTTCCACAATAGATTTTGGGTGGAGTAATCATTGTGCTTCGAAGATATTAGTACACTGTCCTTGATTAAGAAAAGAATGAAATCAAAACATTACTTACTCTGTAAATGACTGCCACATTGCTCAATATCCCCGTTGTCATTAAGTAAGTCTCTTTCCATCTGAGGTATCAAAACTTCTTTTTTATTTTAAAAGAGAGTGAAAAAAGAAGGAGAGGTGAAGATTTTTATAATCATCCATTGAATTTTGCATATAAAACGGTGAATACACTTTATATATATGTATTTGTGACCAAGACACACCTAAGGGCTGGGCAATTTGTCACTTTTGCTAAATTATGACCCTTCAGACCCAGTAAGAACCTACCTGTTACTTACAGGATTCCAACTTTTCTTGCGGTATATTTTATCTGTATTCTTGCTGCTTGAGAAAAGGAAAGATGTTTCCACAATATGAACCAATAATGGGAAACTGCGAAAAGGAAAATGTTGTCATGAAAAAAAAATCCCAGCCTCAGAATCGGAAACCTTGTTCCTACCTCTATATGATTTCTCAGGGCCTCATATTCCAGGATTTAAAATAAGCACAGAGATCTTTAAGGTTTGATTAAACTCTAAAAAAATGAAAATAAAAAGTCATCACAGACGAGCTTTCCTTAGGCAATCAATGATTAAGATTATATCTCACTGAGCTATCAGGAGAAGAAGGAAGACATTGTATTATTAAAGTAAACCTCATTAACAAAATCATCCCTAAAGAAATTGTTTTTATTGGGAATACTTATTAAGAATGGCACTTGCCAAGGGTGATTTCAACACAAAGAGCAGTAAATCTATCACAAGTTTTCTAAATAAGGTTCTCTCAGTTTAGTTCAATCAATATTTACTAAGGTTCTAATTTTCTAATTTCTAAATCAAATAGAAATCTTTAGCTTGACTTTGGACAACACGACAGAGAGTTATATTTTTCAGTACTGAAAATTTGTACTTTGTAGGTTCTCCCCCCCACTAAGGAACCAGTTCCCTCATTGTTGAAGAAGACACACTGAGTTCTTCTTTTGGTGGGGGGGGGGGCGGTGGGTAGGAGGAATGGTGATAAAGGACACTGTCTGTTGATAACCTAAACTTTCCCAGTGGCAATCTTGGAGTCAAGAGCTTTACATTCATCGAATCGTCATTATTCTTAAATGTTTGGAGTGAAGGAAGCCTTGGAGCAGCAGAGCTCTTTCGTAGAGAAAGAGACTCTTTGCACCAAGGTTGGAGCAACTGAAAGAAAAAAAAAAATGTGGAGAATGGGCATCTCTGAGGAGGCTGCAGCCAGTGACATGGTCAAAGCCCAGAAAACATGTTCAAGTCAGAGAGTCTGAAATCTGGGCTGGCATAGAGATCTCCCAACAATGAGATAAGTAGGAGATACAGCAATTTTCTCAGTGTACATGATGCTTGGATATACATGCATACTTCTATAAATTCAAAATCTCTTCCGTTTTCCATTTTTAATTCCATCCAGGTTTCCATCTAGTACCCTTTGTTGCTGTCCTGTCTACCAAACCCTGGCTAGTCCAACAGTACTGCTACCAGATTCTACTGTGTAGGTGGAAATGAGAGCAGTGTTACCAGGTCATTCATTCACATGGGATAGCTGAAGGGCCTTTGCACTTGCTGCTTTCCCCATAGATATATGCCTAGTTTATTCCCTCATCTTCTTCAAGTGTCAGCTCAAATATGGCACTCTCCAAGAGGGCTCCCTTCTCCTCATTTGAAATGCCATTCCTCTATTAATCTCTATCCACTCATATGTTACATTTTTTTCATTGTCCTGATCACCCCCTGACATATATTTTCATGTAAATATATCTATTTGATTCTATGCTTTTCTTGTGTCCATTACTAGAGAGTTAAACTCCGTGAGAGTGGAGACTTCCATGTACTCACTGCTGAATCCTAGCACCAGTAACAATGTCTGGTTTAGTGTGTAGGTGCCTAACAGACCTTTGTGGATTGCATAAATTAAAACCACTCAGTACCTTTGATCACCTTTCAGAACAAGTCAAAGCACTGGGTAGGTGGAGAAAGAAATTGTCAAGGTCATTTTTCTACCACCTGGACTTCCCCATTTTAGCTCTTCTGAAGGCTTGATGATGGCTTCCTCTCAAGGGAAGAATTAAGAGATCAGAGACAGTGTGGAAGGTCATTTGTTGCTTATGTTCTAGATATGCTTTTAAAGCTGAAATTTTCCTAGAGGAAATATTTACAGGGCATGTTTTACACAATCACCTGTTCTCATAACAAAGCAGTGGCTAATGTTTAAGGAAAGAAGCCTCATTGGGATGTAGGTGATATATATGGTAACCTATACTTCCCCTTTAAAAAATAATATTCCCAGCCTTGGTTTGGTTGATTTGGCTTAACTAGTCAGACTCAGGAATTCTTTGAACTTTAAAAACACTAAAAAAAAAAAATCTACCAATGATTTGGACACTCTTCTCTTTCTCAGTCTTTGCTGGAGGCCACACACACACACACAAAATGTGTAGTGTAATTTCTTAGCTTGACAGATCCTAAGGAGAATATTATGTGATATTTTACTGAGTTCCTGCCTTGTATCAGGAAGTACATTTGATGAGACATGTGGGTGGCTCACTCAGTTAAACGTCTGCTTTTGGCTCAGGTCATGATATTGGGGTTCTGGATCAAGTTCTGCATTGGGCTCCTTGTTCAGGGGGGAGCCTGCTTCTCCCTCTGTCTGCTGCTCCCCCTGCTTATGTGTGCTCTCTCTCTTAAAAATAAGTAAATAAAATCTTGAAAAATATGTTTGATTCGGATGACTCAAAGCCATTCATTATTTCCATTTCCACTCCCAGTTTCTAGACAGCCTATTAGACTTTATGTTTGAATATCCCGTCAAGATTTTGAGAACTCCCTGTCCCTGAATTAAATGATGGTGGTACTGCATGTACTTACTGCATCCTTGTGTTAATAATGCTGGTGCCAAGCAAAACAAGTTAGCTCCTTGATCCAGGAAATACTCTTTCCTGAAAGCTAAGACTGTGCGCCCTTTGGACAGCTTATTTATCAAGACTCGTTTCAAGACTTTTGCCTCAGTATGCCCACTGATCCCTACCTCCCTCCATCTTGCAAAACCCACTTCAAAATTCCCTAGCCAAGGCTCTAACTTTCTTGCCTTAACATTTTGAGATATCATAGATCTGTGAAACATCCTAATAAACATCAACAAGTTTTTCTGTAGCCTTTTGGAGAATTGACAGCCAAAAACCTCCTAAGTACCATTGTCTGAATCTGGCTTCACTATTTCCTCCCCAAACATAATGTTTCTCTTTTGATGACATTAGAATCTACCCAACATGTCAATTAGAAATAGAATACCTTTAAACAATTTCCCTCACTTCCAATAATTAATCAATTCAAAAGTCAAATAATTTTGTCCTTAAATATTTTCCAACATTCCCCTTTCAATTTCTTGCTGGTGTCTTCTCACTTTTTTCCTTCCCCACCCTGAGTATTCTTGGTAATTAATTCCAGCTACCTAGTTGGGATGGTTGAAAGCTGGCATCATGTATGCTGCTTAAATCTCACCAATACTAAAATTCACATCTCCAAGAGAGGGGTTTGGGGGCCTTCCCACCTCTTCACCTTTCCTCTTTCCTACCTAACAAAAGATCCCCTTTTTTTATACCATAGTACACCTCCTTGCCCTCAATCCCACAGTTACTATTACTATTGTTATTAACTTGGTTGTAACACAAGGGATGTTGTTTGAGCTATCCTGGAAAAATAAGTTTGATGCAATGAAGATGATTTGGAAGGAAGATAATTTCGAGGGGGTACCCTTTTGTCTGTCCAGAGTCCAACATTCCTTCCAATGAAGGAACAGGTTCCCATCCCATAAATTCCACAGTGGTGGCCACGGGAATGAAAAAGAGGTGGTATTATCAATTTACAATTCTGGGTACACCTCGTCCACTCATGGGCCACAAATTTTAATATTTTTTATTGGGCCACAAATTTTAACATTTTTTACCAACACTTTGACATTGTTTGATTGTCTTTTATTTCCCAAACTAGCCAAATGCCAGGGGGATGGCCCAAAACTGAACTGCCTGGGTCTTGGCTTACAGGGTTCTCAGAGCAACTGAGAAGAAGGTCTTCAGTTGTTTACCTACAGAGGCATCCCTGCCATGGAGCCTTCTCATAGAAGAAAATGTGAGCCCTAAGGACACAACTACCAGGTCACAAGAACTCGGAATTATAGACTTATAACATGAGCTTCCTGTATGCTGGGAAAGGTGCTACATGGACCCCAGTCACCATATAAGGAACTTCTTGCTGCCCTTAATGATTACATGGTTCATTGTTATTTTTAGCTGCATCAAGAGTTCAGTAACATTCTTGGGCATGGCCTACCACATGGCAATGATCAAGTTTGGGGTTTTCATTTTTGGTTTTTGGACCCCACCCACTTCCCTTCCCCAGGTCAGCAGATGACCATTAAAGAGGAAATAAGATGAAGCTACTTGAGAGTGAGGAAACTAACCCCAAAATTAAAAATTAACTGACCTTTTTCAAAGATAACAGTTTACACATATTGAATGTTAAGCAAAACCATAGTTATAAAACCTTGTGATATAGGTATAATTATTAGACTAATTTTACTGAAGAAGAACAGAGTAGGTACAGAAAATTTAAATAACTTGTCCACTTACATGGTAGAGTTTAGATTTGACCTGAGCCTATGCACTTCACCATTTTTACCAGGGTTTCTCGAAATGCATTCCATGGGAAAGCAGTCCCCTAAGGTTCTCCATAAAAATGATAATAGAGGCATTAAATACCTTAATTCATGGCAGTTTGCCACAAACACCACCAAATAAAGGCTCTGAAAACACTTGTTTTATTTAGTATTATACTAACTTTCACAATCTTACCAAAGTAAAGCACACTTTTCTGCATAACTACCACTAACATCCCAGCAAACACAAACACGAAAGGATGGTAGAGGATAGAATCCCAGATTCTCTTCACATCCTTTCTGGATCCAGACATAATGTATCACAAAGAGGTTTGTTCCATATTTCCCAAGTGAGTTAAAAAATAGAAATTCTTTCAAATGAATGTCAACATCTATGACAGATGTGTGTGTGTGTGTGTGTGTGTGTGCGCACGCACGCATGTGTGGTGTTTAGCTTTGCCTGGTGGATGATCTTCAGGATAAGCCTATCAAAGTTCAGGACATAAGATCACTAATTAAAGTGCAGGACAGGAGTTGTAGCTTCTCTGTGGTCTCCTAAAAATGAAAAAACAAAATTACAAGTGTACCAAGCCCAGCTGGTGCCCTATAGGGTCAGCCAGAGTTTCTATAGGTAGGTGACTGTGATAATTTCAGCTGGTGAGTTCGTAAAAGGAAATGATCATCCAGAAATAAAGAAAAGGGAAAAGTTCAGCAGAAGATAATCTCTCCCCTTAAAAAAAGTATATATATATATATATATATACACACACATTTTTACATATACTTTTACTTTTATATATATATGTATATATATATACATATTTATATATATGCAGTCTACAGGACTCATAAGGACAACAATTTTCAGACACAAAGTCTATATATCTGACATTGTATGGTGTTCAGAACATTCCCTAGTTCTGAACAGATGGCATACCTCTCTTTACATCAGTTTCCTTATATGAGAATGAGGTAATGAAAGTCCCATTCTAAACAATCCTTATGAAGATTAAGCAAGATGACGCACTTGAAGAGCTTCATTCAGGGCCAGCACGTACAGATGCTCCTTTGAGTTGGATATTATGAAGACAGTAGGAGGAATTCCACAGAAACTTGTCCTCAGGCAAGTCACTTCCTCCTTCCAAGAGTCTGCTTTCCTGTGTTGACAGTTTTCTCATTAGTTCCTTGGCCTATCAAAAAAAGCAGTGGGAAAAGGCAGCTTGTTGGATGGAAACAGGTGCACCCAGTCTCAATCTGACTCACAAAGACTGACAGAAATAGGGTGAGAATCCAATTCCAGGACCTCTGGTCTTACCAGTATTAAAATCACTTAACAAAAAACAAATTAGAGATCCCCAAATAGAGCAGGACTTGGTACTATTTGGGAAGAACCTTCTTTCCATCATTGTGTTGTTCGATAATGCAGGATTAAGGTGGGAAGTATCTTCAAAGGATACTAAAAAGTAACTAAAATGTACTAAGCTCTTACCATACAATTTCTGGGCTAAACACTGTAAACTTTCTTAAATTTGGTGCTTAGAGTAAACTAATGATTCAAACTATTTTTATATCAATTCTCTAGACAAGTAAATAGATCCTTGGAGTGGTCAAGAAATCAGCCCAAGGTCACACACAAGGTAAGTGCTTTGATCTGACCCCAAGAGGTCTGTTTCCAGTACCAGTCAATTTAATGACTCTGCTGCGGTGGCCCACCTGAACCAAACCCACTGCCTACTGAGATTCTGAGTCACTTATAAGAAGCTGTAATGTAGGTACAGCTTTTCATTCATCAGAGTGTTGACCAAAGTATGATCTTTTAGAGGACACACCACCATGTTTAGCCAAGATTTTACTCACTGCTGCATGGTTTATAATCATCAGAAACTCTTATGTTACTTGAGGAATGCCAGCTGGGTATTTCTCCGGTTAAAAATCATCCTAACTGTATTTGACCTGTTCATGAGTCTTCCTAACCTCTAAATAGGGACTGGTCTTCAATACCACAACCTCCATCTTCTGTTAAGCCATTAGCAATCCTAGCATACAATCCTCCTTAAGATGAAAGGTAATGATGAGGCCTAGGTATCCAAAAGTCTTACGGATGTTGAGTGGAGAGATTATGTGAGAAAGATTATTATGTCGTCATATTATTGCACAAAAAATGAAATCAACCATGGAATTTAAATCTTCCAAACCTAAAAGCCTCGTGACTGAATTGGTTGGTTATCTGTTTTGGTGTTGTAGGGCTCGCCATTCTGTTTTTGTTTGTTTGTTTAAAGTCTTTTTTTTTTTTTTTTATTTGACATGTATGCAGCACTTCTGCATTGGGTATGTAAAAAGAAATTAATAAAGAAAGCCCTAGGCCTTAAAAAATTTTAAGTTTTAACTTGAAAATGGTTATAAGAAAGACATTTAAGAAAATTTAAAACAGAAATACTGATGTAAAATGATGATTATAATCTAGTCACTATACATATTATTTTGGCACCAATTTTGTGTAACCAAGAAATTTTCTAAATTGATGCTACTGGTGTACAAGCCACAGCAAACTGCTAATGCTCCTGTATATCTGAATTGGAATGGACAAATAATGATAATCTTAATTACTTACATTATGTCTTCTCTGTGGCAGACAATGCTCTCATATAATCCTCAATAAATCCCTATAACAAAAGTGAGGAAAAAGAGCCCAAGAGGCCAAGAGAGGTTCAGCAATTCATCTGAGGTCAGATAGCTTGCATGTGGAAGAGCCAGGATTAAAACTCAGAAAATATGGTTTCAGAGTCTCAGGTCTTCACCCCCATACTCTGACTCAATGTTATTCCCAAGATGTCAGCTTAAAGGGCAAGACAACTCCTATCATAGGAGCCTTAGGTGAAGAAGGTCATGCTCTAGCCTTCCACTCAGAAAATACTGCAAGAGCAACCCAGACTGAGAATGACTGGAAAAGCACAAACTAACTGGCCTAGCCAGGGCCTGCCCCAAAGGCCAACCTCACAGGACTGTCTCTTACTGAGAAATGTTAGGTCAGGATGACAACCTAGAGATGCTGATGGACACCTGTGCCCCTCTGGCCTGCTGAGCTTATGTTTCAGAAGAAAGAAGGGTCTCTTAATATATGAATTCTCCTGAATATTTCCCCTGCAGAATGTGAAGTGTCACATCAGGTGATTGATAGGGCCCGAGGATAGAGAAGTCATAGGTCCATACTCTCCAGAAACTCATGTTCTAAAGGTCTTTGTTGGCAACCACTCTTGGTTCTCATTTCCCTCAGTCTTTTCTCAGATATCTGTATTTAATTTTCAAGAAAGTTTTAGTATCTTTTTAAGATTTTTTTTTAAGTAATCTCTATACCCAATGTGGGGCTCAAGCTCACTACACTGAGATCAACTGAACAAGCCAGGCACTGTAAGAAAGTTTCAATATTACACATAGGTTCGGACTTTATCAAACTGAGAAATGAATTGACTTAAGAGTTAATCCGTTGACTAATGAAAACCAGCCAAACAAGTTAGGGTGAATTCTGCACCCTCATGCCTTGCTCTGATTCAGACATCAGCATTCTTGAGGTAGAGGTTGCAATGAGCTGACTGCCAGCACTACTGATGTCCTTCAGCTATGGACTCAGGGACTGAGAGACACCAATAAGCTTGGGACAGAGGACTATGTGCTACAGAAACAACTTAATCCCATATCTATTGTGTATCTGCCAAGCAAAGACATTTCATGTGTTAGCTGACAATGCTAATGCCTTTTTGGTGCATTCACAACACACTGGGAGGTCATTGCCAAGCTGCCTGAAGTACAGTAATGTGAAAATTAGAAGTATTCACTAATGCCAAGACAAGAAACTTGTATTATAGCTTTGCCAAATTACTTGTGTGAAATCATATATTTTGAGATTATTTTCAACACATTTATTTAAAGACCACCAGCCAGGAAATGTGTCAACTATTTAGAACACAAAGATACATAAGACATGGTCACATCTAGTGCCAAACTTTCAATGCATATCAGTGGAAGCAGTAATATCTATGATATCTTAATACAAGGGAAGCAAAACTTGTCTTCTTTCCTCTTTGAGGGAGACTTAATTTGATGTTATCTTAGAGTGTTAGTTATAAATAAATAGTTTATCTTCTTAGTCTTAGATTTTGAGCAGGGGAGCAAAGCAGTTCTCAGCTGCTAGGCAAAACTTTTTAAAAGTTTTTGAGGGTGGCAGGATGCCTGGCTGGCTCTGCCACCCGGGCATCAGCTTTCAGCCCAGGCCATGATCCCAGGGTTCTGGGATCAAGCCCTGCATCAGTCTCCCTGCTCAGGGGCGAGCCTTCTTCCCCTTCTCCTTCTGCAGATTCCCCTACTTGTACTTTCTCTCTCTCTCTCTCTATCAAATAAATAAATAAAATCTTAAAAATAAAGTTTCTGATGGTGACAAAATAAGAAACAGTATTTCATAATACAAACATTACGTAAAACATTCCTTGTAAAGAAATAAATAAGTCTCTTCAATAAATGGTGCTGGGAAAACTGGACAGCTATATGTAGAAGAATGAAACTGGACCAATCTCTTACACCGTACACAAAGATAAACTCAAAATGGATAAAAGACCTCAATGTGAGACAGGAATCCATCAGAATCCTAGAGGAGAACATAGGCAGTAACCTCTTCGATATCAGCCACAGCAACTTCTTTCAAGATATGTCTCCAAAGGCAAAGGAAACAAAAGCGAAGATGAACTTTTGGGACTTCATCAAAATCAAAAGCTTCTGCACAGCAAAGGAAGCAGTCAAGAAAACAAAGAGACAACCCATGGAATGGGAGAAGATATTTGCAAATGACAGTACAGACAAAAGGTTGATATCCAGGATCTATAAAGAACTCCTCAAACTCAACACATGCAAAACAATCATATCAAAAAATGGGCAGAATATATGAACAGACACTTCTCCAGTGAAGACATACAAATGGCTATCAGACACATGAAAAAATGTTCATCATCACTAGCCATCAGGGAGATTCAAATTAATACCACATTGAGATATCACCTTACACCAGTTAGAATGGCCAAAATTATCAAGACAGGAAACAACTTGTGTTGGAGGGGATGTGGAGAAAGGGGAACCCTCTTCCACTGTTGGTGGGAATGCAAGTTGGTGCAGCCTCTTTGGAGAACAGTGTGGAGATTCCTCAAGAAATTAAAAATAGAACTTCCCTATGACCCTGCAATTGCACTCTGGATATTTACCCCAAAGATACAGATGTAGTGAAAAGAAGGGTCATCTGTACCCCAATGTTTATAACAGCAAGGGCCATGGTCGCCAAACTGTGGAAATAACCAAGATGCCCTTCAACAGACGAATGGATAAGGAAGATGTGGTCCATATACACTATGAAGTATTATGCCTCCATCAGAAAGGACGAATACCCAACTTTTGTATTCGGGACTGAAAGAGATTTTGAAAAAGAAATACTTCTGCATTTTGGGACTGAAAGAGATTATGCTGAGTGAAATAAGTCAAGCAAAGAGAGTCAATTATCATATGGTTTCACTTATTTGTGGAGCATAACAAATAGCATGGAGGACATGGGGAGATAGAGAGGAGAAGAGTTGGGGAAATTGGAAGGGGAGGTGAACCATGAGAGACTATGGACTCTGAAAAACAATCTGAGGGTTTTGAAGGGGTGGGGGGTCGGGGTGCCAGGTGGTGGGTATTATAGAGGGCACGGATTGCATGGAGCACTGGGTGTGGTGAAAAAATAATGAATACTGTTATGCTGAAAATAAATAAAAAATAAATTTAAAAAAAAAGAAATAAATGAATTTGGCAGTAGCAAGCTTGTTGACATACCCCCATGGGCCAATGTATAAGTGTCTACTTCAGAGACAGTATGAACAGGGAAGAACATTTATCAATAGCATGATAGAGATTAATAATTATCAATTCAACAGCCATTTCCCTTTTCTCCTAATTCTGATTTTACTATGCATTCTCCATAATGTGACCATGTGGATTCTGTGCCCACCCCCACCCAGGGATGAATTATAACTGATCTAAATCCATTGGGACAATCCCATTTTCCTTTGCTAGTGATTGCTTTAGGGGTTGGCCCGTGACCTATCTCTGGCCAGTTGGATGATAGAGCAATATACTAGAAAGACTCCTGGAAAGGACTTTCTTCTCAACAAAGATAGAAGCATACAATAGATATGCTCTTTCTACTAAAGACATTGTCCTGTGCAAGTATGATGCTTGGAGATACACCCTCAACTTGTAACAATGAAGAAAGGCATCATCAATATGACAGGATCTCAAGAGCCTTGATAGCATGGTCAATCTGCTTAGCCATTCTTAAAACCAACCTTTTCATGACTTTATGTTATGTGAAATCATAACAAACAATTATTTATCCAAATGAACAAAGTACATTGTCCAGGCTCAAAGATAACGGATAGGAAGGGATAGGCGAGATTTCAAATACGGATATATCTAATTCAAAAACCATTGGCTTGATCCATTATGCCAGACTAAAGAAGTAAAAAACTAAGAGGAAAAAGTGAATATTAAGTATCCTGGTTTTTCCCCTAGTACACAATGGCTATCCCAATGTGGATATCCCAGTAGTATATACTGGGCAAGTGGCAGATCTGTTCAGTAGTTTTTGCTTCCTTTGCCCTAAGTCAAGGTCAGCTGTAGAGAAGATCATAGCATTCTGATTGGTAAAGTTTAGCTAAATAATTCAGAACAAGACAATTTGTTTTAAAACTTCTTTAGTGATTCAAATCCAAATGTCATAAGTATCAACAACTTTTATAGCTTTCAATCTAAATAATCATTGCCCAAATAAGCCTTCTTCTTGATTTTTAGTTATGCACAAATTATCTTCTTTAAAAGCTTCCCAAAACAATCAAATAAATTTCTGAAAATGTCCACATTAGGTCAAATACTTCAGCAACTTCCTTTTTTCTGATAAAATGAAGAGTTATCTTGTACTGAAAACAGACTGTCTCTCACAAGTCAACAGTGATTTAAGAAACCTGGAGAGATTTCAAATACTTCTGGTGAAAGAATAACATTCTGCTGTCATGATAAAGATGACAGCACCCTCAGGAGAAGAAGCAATTCCAGGGAGAAGTGCAAATCAAGAGAAGGAAGCAAACGGTGGAGGAGTAGGAGACTGAAATATCATCAGGTCCCAGGAGTTCAACTAGAGAGGTATCAAACCATTGTGAACACCTACAAACTCAATAGGAGATCAAATAGAAGAAGAGCTGCAATTCTAGGAACAGAAAATAGACCACTTTCCAGAAGGTAGGACATGCAGAGAAGTGAATCTGAAGCCACCAGCTGATAGACCATGCGAGGAGGGGCTGGCTCCCAACAAATGAGAGAGCAACAGAGCACAAAATTGGAATTTTAGAAGTCTGCACCACTGAGGGATGTCGATCCAGAGGCTAAGTGGGAGGTGGAGCCCTCATGGGAACAGTGTGGTCTCATGACCTGCAGGATCACAGAAAGACCAGATGCCTGAGTTTGGCAGAGCTGCCAGGCATTGGAGCAGGGAAGCTGGCTACAGAGATGGAGTCAAGGAGTGTGCTCTCAGCTCAGGATTACCATAAACCATGATCCACAGCACAGTTGGGTCACTGCTCTTCAAGAAGAGAGACACCCCCTTGTTCCTCCTTCAGGAGGAACAGCATAGAAGTGTGCAGCAGGAATCTGCTGGGTCTGGGGACTCCAAATGGCTTGTGTACCAGAGATAAAAATCCTTGGTCACAGGCCAGGTGAGCTCAGAGTGTGGCTGGAGACCAGGAAGATGGGAGGGATTGACTGTTTTTCTCTGAGGGTCCGCTGAGTAGTGGGGCCCTGAGCTCTCAGCTCCTATGGGCCAATGATTTGGAGGTGGTCATTTTCATTCCCATCCTCCAAAGCTGTAAGGAAAGCATTCAGGGATCAAAAGCTACTGAGAGCAAACCCAAGCAGATTACTTAGCCTGGCCTCTGGCAAAGGCAGTACAATTCCACCTTGGGCAAAACTTTTGAGAATCACTGCAACAGGCCCCTCCCCCAGAAGATTAGCAAGAACATGCAACCAAGACCAAGTTACTGATCAATGAGAACTGCAGAACTCCAGAGCTAGGGGAAAGCAACACATAGAATTCATGGCTTTTTTCCCCATAATCCTTTAGTCTTTCAAAGTTAAATTTTTAGAATTTTACTTTTTCCTCATTCTATTTTTTTAACTTTTCTTCTTTCCTTTTTTAATATTTTTAAACAATTCTATCTTATCAATACCTTTTAAAAAATCTTTTAAAATTTTCATTGTTATAGTCTTATTTTATCCCTTTGCTGTATTTAACCTTATTTTTCGTATACATATAGATTTATTTTTCTTTAAAATTTTGGGATACAATTTCTTCTAATAGATCAAAACATACCCTAAACCTAGTGCGTGGCTTTATTCTAGTCTCCAACCTGACCACATTCTCTCCTCTTTTTTTTTCTTTTTCCAACCAACTTGCCTTATCAATTCCTTTTTTAGAATCTTTTTTCACTTTCATCTTTGCAATCATATTCCATCCCTTCAGATATATATATATATATATATATATATATATATATAGATATATAGATAGATATATAGATAGATATATATATAGATATATATAGATATAGATATAGATATAGATATAGATATAGATAGATAGATAGATCTATCTATCTATCTATATATATATATATATTTCCCCCCCTTACTTCTCCCCTTGGTTTTGGGTCACTTCTGATTTGGTTAGTGTATATATTTCTAGGGTCTTTGTCAACCTTTAAGTATTTTATTCTCTCACTCATCTATTCATATCTGGATAAAATGATAAGGTGGAAAAAATCACGACAAAAACAAACAAACTAACAAGAAGCAGTACTGATGACTAGGGACCTGATCAGTATGGACATTAGTAATATGTCAGAACAAGAGTTCAGAATGATGATTATCAAGGTGCTAGCTGGACTTGAAAAAAGCATGGAAGATATTAGAGAATCCCTTTCTGGAAAAATAAAAGAACTCAAATCTAAACAAGTTGAAATTTAAAAAAAGCTATTAATAAGGTGCAATAAAAAAAATAGAGTCTCTTACTGCTAGGAAAAATGAGGCAGAAGAGAGAATTAGTGATAGAGAAGACCAAATGATGGAGAATAAAGAAGGAGCAAAAGAGAGACAAATACCTACTGAACCATGAGGGGAGAACCTGAGAGAAAAGTGATACTATAAGATGAAACAATATTAGAATAATTGGGATCCAAGAAGAAGAAGAAAGAGAAAGAGGAGCAGAAGGCATATTGGAGCAAATTATAGTACAGAATTTCCTCAACATGGCAAAAAGAACAAGCATCAAAATCCAGGAGGCACAGAGAACCCCCCCACAAAATCAATAAAAATAGGTCCACACCCCATAGTAAAACTTACAAGTCTTAGTGACAAAGAGAAAATCCTGAAAGCAGTTCGAGACAATAGGTCTGTAACATACAATGGTAGAAATATTAGATTGTCAACAGACCTATCCACAGAGACCTGGTAGGCCAGGAAGTACTGGCATGATATATTCAGAGCAATAAATGAGAAAAATATTCAGCCAATAATACTACATCCAGGTAGGCTGTCACTGAAAATAGAAGGAGAGATAAAAAGCTTCCAGGACAAACAAAAATTAAAAGAATTTGCAAATACCAAACCAGCCCTACAGGAAATATTGAAAGGGATCCTCTAAGCAAAGAAAGCCTAAAAGTAGCAGACCAGAAAGAAACAGAGACAATATACAGTACAGACAATACAATGGCACTAAATTCATATATTTCAATAGTTATCCTGAATGTAAATGGACTAAATGTCCCAATCAAAAGACATAGAGTATCACAATGGTTAAAAAAAAAAATAAGACTCATTGGTATGTTGTCTACAAGAAACTTATTTTAGACCCAAAGACACCTCCAGATTTAAAGGGAGGGGGTAGAAAACAATTTATTATGCTGATGGACATCAAAAGAAAACCTGGGTGGAAATTTTCATATCAGATAAATTAGATTTTAAGCCAAAGACTAATAAGAGATTAGGAAGGACACTATATCTTATTTAAAGGATCTATCCAACAAGATAAGCAAACAATTTTAAACATCTATGCCCCTAACATGGAAACAGACAATCATATAAACCAATTAATAACAAAATCAAAGAAACACATCAACAATAATACAATAATAGTAAGGGACTTTAACACCCCCTCCCTTACTGAAATGGACAGATCATCTAAGCAAAAGATCAACAAAAAAATAAAGGCTTTAAATGACACACTGGACCAGATGGGCATCTCAGATGTATTTTGAAGATTCCACCCCGAAGCAACAGAAAACACATTCCTCTCTAGTGCACATGGAACATTCCCCAGAATAGATCACATCCTGGGTCACAAATCAGGTCTCAACTGGTACCAAAAGATTGGGATCATTCCCTGCATATTTTCAAACCACAATGCTCTGAAACTAGAACTCAATCACAAGAGGAAAGTTGGAAAGAACTCAAATACACGGAGGCTAAAGGGCATCCTACTAAAGAATGAATGGGTCAACCAGGAAATTAAAAAAAAGAATTTAAAAAATTCATGGAAACAAATTAAAATGAAAACGCAACTGTTTGAAATCTTTGAGACACAGCAAAGGTATAAAAATGTATATAGCAATACAATGTATTGCTATAAATGTTTATATAAATGTATATAAAAACATATATAGCAATACAAACCTTTCTCAAGAGATAGGAAAATGAAAACTGTTCAAAATCTTTGGGATAGAGCAAAGGTGTATATAAAAACATACATAGCAATACAAGCCTTTCTTAAGAAACAAGATAGCTCTCAAGTACACAACGTAACCCTACACCCAAAGGAGCTAGAGAAAGAACAGCAAAGAAAGCCTAAACCCAGCAGGAGAAGAGAAATAATAAATATCAGAGCAGAAATTAATGAAATAGAAACCAAAAGAACAGTAGAACAAATCAATGAAACTAGGAGCTGGTTCTCTGAAAGAATTAATAAGATTGATAAACCTCTGGCCAGACTTAATCAAAAAAGAAAAGAGAAAGGACCCAACTTAAAAAAAAAAAAAAAAAACTATTCATGAAACAGGAGAGATCACAACCAACACCAAAGAAATACAAACAATTATAAAAACATATTGTGAGCAACTATACAACAGCAAATATGACAATCTGGAATAAATGGATGCATTCCTAGAGACATATAAACTACCAAAACTGAACCAGGAAGAAATAGAAAACCTGAACAGACCCATAACCAATAAGGAGATTGAAGCAGTCATCAAAATATCCCAACAAACAAGAGCCTAGAGCCAGACGGCTTCCCAGGGGAATTCTACCAAACATTTAAAGAAGAATTCCTATGTTCTGAAACTGCTCCAAAAAATAGAAATAGAAGGAAAATTTCCAAGCTCATTTTATGAGGCGAGAATTACCTTGATCCCAAAACCAGACAAAGATCCCATCAAAAAGGAGAATTACAGACCAATACCTTTGATGAACACAGATGCAAAAATTCTCACCAAAAAACTAGCCAATAGGATCCAACAGTACATTAAAAGGATTATTCACCACGATCAAGTGGGATTTATTCCTGAGCTGTAAGGTTGGTTCAACACTCACAAATCAATCAACATGGTACAACACATTAATAAAAGAAAGAACAAGAACCATGTGATACTCTCACTAGATGCTGAAAAAGCATTTGACAAAGTACATCATCCTATCTTGATCAAAACTCTTCACAACATAGGCATAGAGGGTACATACCTCAATATCATCAAAGCCATCTATGAAAAACCCACAGCAAATATCATTCTCCATGGAAAAAACCTGATATCTTTTTCCATAAGGTCCGGAACACAGCAGAACTGTCCATTATCACCACTGCTATTTAGCATAGTACTAGAAGTCCTAGCCTCGGCAATCAGACAACAAAAAGAAATAAAAGGCATCCAAATTGGCAAAGAAGAAGTCAAACTCTCACTCTTTGCTGATGATGTGATACTTTATGTGAAAAACCCAAAAGACTCCACTGCAAAACTGCTAGAACTCATACAGGAATTCAGTTAAGTGTCACAATATAAAATCAGTGCACAGAAATCAGTTGTATTTCTTTACACCAACAGCCAGACAGAAGAGAGAGAAATTAAGGAGTTAATCCCATTTACAATTGCACCCAAAACCATAAGATAGCTAGGAATAAACCTAACCAAAGAGGCAAAGAATCTGTACTCAGAAAACTATAAAGTACTCATGAAAGAAATTAAGGAAGACATAAAAAAATGGAAGAACATTCCATGCTTGTGGATTGGAAGAACAAATATTGTGAAAACGTCTAAGCTACATAAAGCAATCAACACATTTAATGCAATCCCTATCCAAATACCATCAATTATTTTTCAAAGAACTGGAACAAATAATCCTAAAATTTATATGGAGCCGGAAATGACTCCAAATAGCCAGAGGAATGTTGAAAAAGATAACCAAAGTTGGTGGCATCACAGTTCCAGACTTCAAGCTCTATTACAAAGCTGTAATCATCAAGACAGTATGGTACTGGTGCAAAAACAGACACATAGATCAATGGAACAGAATAGAGAGCCCAGAAATAGATCTCAATTCTATGGTCAACTAATCTTCGACAATGAAGGAAAGAACGCCCAATGGAAAAAGGACAGTCTCTTCAACAAATGGTGTTGAGAAAATTGGACAGCCACATGCTGAAGAATGGAACTGGACCATTTTCTTACACCACACACAAAAATAGACTCAAAATGGATGAAAGACCTCGATGTGAGATAGGAATCCATCAAAATCCTTGAAGAGAACACAGGCAGCAACCTCTTCAACTTGAGCTGCAGGAACTTCTTCCTAGAAACATTGCCAAAGGCAAGGAAAGCAAGGGCAAAAATGAACTATTGGGACTTCATCAAGATCAAAAGCTTTTGCATAGCCAAGGAAACAGTCAACAAAACCAAAAAAGACAGCTGACAGAATAGGAGAAGATATTCACAAATAACATATCAGATAAAGGGCTAGTATCCAAAATCTATAAAGAACTTAACAAACTTAATACCCAAAGAACAAATAATCCAATCAAGAAATGGGCAGAGGACATGAACAGACATTTCTGCAAAGACGACATCCAAATGGCCAACAGATACATGAACAAGTGTTTCACATCAATCATCATCAGGGAAATACAAATCAAAAACCACAATGAGATACCACCTCACACCAGTCAGAATGGCTAAAATTAATAAGTCAGGAAACAACAGATGTTGGCGAGGATGCAGAGAAAGGGAAACCACCCCCCACACACTGGGAATGTGAGCTGGTACGGCCGCTCTGGAAGACAGTATAGAGGTTCCTCAAAAAGATGAAAATAGAGCTACCCTATGACCCAACAATTGCACTATGGGGTATTATCCAAAGACAAATGTAGTGATCCAAAGGGGCACGTGCACCCGAATGTTTACTTCAGCAATGTCCACAATAGTCAAACTATGGAAAGAAACTAGATGTGCATCAACAGTTGAATGAATATAGAAGATGTGGTATATATATGTACAATGGAATACTATGCAGCCATCAAAATAAATAAAATCAAAATAAATAAATAAAATAAAATAAAATAAAATTGCCATTTGCAATGACATGGATGGAGCTAGAGGGTATTGAGCTGAATGAAATAGTCAATCAGAGAAAGACAATTATAATATGATCTCTCTGATATGAGGAATTCGAGGGGCAGGATAGGGGGTAATGGGGGGTAGGGAAGGGAAAATGAAACAAGATGGGATCAGGAGGGAGACAAACAGTAAGAGACTCTTAATCTCATGAAATACACTGAGGGCTGCTGGGGGGAAGGATAGGATGGCTGAGTTAAGGACATTGGGGAGGGTATGTGCTATGGTGAGTTCTGTGAAATGTGTAAGCCTGACGATTCACAGACCTGTAACCCTGGGGCAAATAATACATTATATGTTAATAAATAAATAAATAAATATTTTTTAAAAAGAAGTGGAAATCAAAACCACAGTGAGTCATCACCTCACGACCATCAGAATGGCCATATCAGAAAGACTAGAGACGAGAATTGTTGGCAAGGATGTGGAGAAAAGGGAACACTCACACTGCTGCTGGGAATATAAATTGGTACAACCACTATGGAAACACTATGGAGTTAAATGTAAAATAGAACTACCACTGGATCTGTCGATTCCTGTCAATTATCTGAAGGAAACAGAAACACTAACTCAAAAAACAATATGCACCCCCATGCTCTTTGCAACATGATTTTCAATAGCCAAGATATGGACAACCTAAGTATCTACCAATGGATGAATGAATAAAGAACATGCGAGCGGTTGTGTGTGTGTGTGTGTGTGTATAATAGACAATTATTTATGCAAATGAATAAAGTGTGTGTGTGTGTATATAAATAAATAAATTCATATACAACACAGAATATTATTCAGCCATAAAAAGAATGAAATCCTGCCCTTTGCAATGACATGGATGGACTTTGAGGGTGTTATGCTGAGTGAAGTCAGACAGAGAAAGACAAATACTTCATAATATCACTTTTATGGGGAACCCCAAGAGCTAAACTTATAGAAAAAGAGAATAGATTTGTGGTTACCAGAGGCAGGGAGTAGAGGACAGAGGAATTGAATAAGGCGGTCAAGAGGTACAAACTTCCAGTTATAAGAAAATATGACCTGGGATATAAGGTACAATATGATGGCTATAGTTAACAGTGCTGTGTGATATATTTGAAAGTGCTAAGAGAGCAAAGCCTGAAAGTTTTCCTCACAAGGAGAAAGAATTTATAATTACATGAGGTGCCATTAGCTAAACATGGTGCTAATCATTTTGCAATATATATTTAAATATCAAAGCACTGTGCTGAACACCTGAAAATTGCAGAGTGCTGCCTGTCAATTGCATCTCAATAAAACTGAAAGGGGAAAAAGTGATTCTTGGGACAGAAAAGGTATCTTTTATAAACGGGCTTTTTTCAGGGCACCTGGGCAGCTCAATGGGTTAAGGTGTGCCTTTGGCTCAGGTCATGATTCCCAGGTCCAGGCTCAGTGGGAGTCTGCTTCTCCCTCTACCCCCAGCCCCCACTTGTGTGCACAAGCTCTCTCTCTAAATAAATAAAATCTTCAAAAAAAATTTTTTTAAATAAAAAAGTCTCTCCCCCACCCCACCACTAAGAACCGGGCATGGCAGAAAGAGAGAAGGATATAAGGATCCTAGAGCCTTGCTACTCAAGAAACCAGTAGCATCTGCAACACCCAAGAGCATGTCAGAAATGCAGGTGCTGGGGCCCCATCCCAGACCAAGAGGATCATCTCACCAAGAGCTAGTGAGACGCCCAGGTGATTTGTGTGCACCTTACAGTTTGATAAACAATGGCTTAGAGCAATGGTTTTCCACCTCAGCAGCAACTTGTTTAATCTGCAGAGTTTTAAAAAACTGGGGCTAGGTCCAACCCTAAGAATTCCTGACCTAGTTGTTCTGGGGTACAGTGAGCGCATGGAGGTTTCTTGAAGTTCTCTAGTGATTGCAATGTGCAACCAAGGCTGGGAACCACTGATTTAGTGAACTGATGGCGGGAGTTCCAGCTTGTTTGTCCTCCTCAGTAACGTGACAGAATATATAAATTTCTCCATGTTAGACCTGAAGGCCTGAGATCCTGAGACAGGAGAACGCTTTGTGATCAGATGAAGGACAGTGACAAGATGTCAGGGAACTCTGAGCACCGTCATGGTTTATGTCATGGAGTGGATCTTTCCATATGGCTGTACATGTTCAACGAATCTTTATCAAGAAGAACAATTTTGATGCTCTTCATATGTATTTTACACTGTGCAGGGCCATGATGTCAATTCCCCCAATCATCCCATAAACTCTACAAAAAAGGTATTTTTGCCACTCTCACACAGATTTGGAAACTGAGTCTCCAAGATATTAAGGCATTTTCCAAGGTTGCACATCTGGTAAATAGGGCTGTCAGGATTTGGGGACAGAGTCTTCTGTCTCCAAAGCTGATGTTCTTTCCCTCGATCTAATGGCTTTCATATGAACACTAACTGTATTTCAGATTCACCAAGTTTATCACTTTATACACAAGATAAATCATTTTGAAAAGCAGAGTTATTCGATGCAATCACTCCTAATTCACCTACTTTATATGTTACAAAGTTTACATAGATTTCCCAAAGGACTAGAGTCCAGGCTCTGATTTTTTCCCTCATTCGGGCGAGTTTTAAAACAACGAGAGTCACTTCACCCCCCTTCTCCCTGCACTCCACTGTCCCCCACCCACCTCCCAGCTTCAATTAAAATGAAATAGGAGTTGCAGGCCAAAAGAAAATCACTTTATTATTGCCACGTGAGTAGATTTAGCTTTCTAATTACTTGAGCTAAAGAAAATAAGGAAGGAATAATCAGAACATTATCACTCTGGATTGGTTTAGCTGTATTTGATGTGGTCATTTTCCTAGCAAGGAATTATAGAGGCCCAGTAAGATGACACCCATACCTATTCTCAACCACCTAAGAATGATATTCAGTCTGTGAAGGAAACTCCCCATCAGGAACACCTGGTGGGGCTTCTTTTTGAATATTTATGCCACATTGTCCTACTGCAATGTCAGAGCACGCTCTAGTCTCAGGATCAAAGAACTTAGTCTGCCTAAAATGAATTTAGTAACTGACAAAAATGACCTCAGATGGGAAAAGAAGCTTCCAAAATATCTTGGACAGCACGCAGATGCCTAAGCAGATAAATGTGATGTCTTAAAAGTGTCCATCAAATAACTACTTTACATGCAAATATATTGTTCCCTGGGCTTAGAAATCAACAAGCACTATGCTAAGAGCTGTATGTCCATCATCCCATTGAATTCTCACAGCAGCTTTACAAGAACGATTCTACTGATCTCATTTTGCGAATGAAGATGCTGAGGCGTACTGAGGTTAAGTGACTTGCATAAAACCCTACCTGCTGCTTGTAATCGGTGGACCTAAGAATTGAAATTGCGACCTAAGACCAGAGCCAATTTTTTAGCCCAACACTGCCACCTATAGGTAAGGTTAGATATCGCTTCCTACAAGGATAAGGTTTAAAATGCAAAGTCCTGGGTAGACCAGACAGACCAGCGTCTTTTCTCTTTCTTCCCTGTACCCGACAGATCTCTGATTTCTTTAAAGAAGATATCTGTTGTATCCATACAGTAATCATGCGTTAACCACGATGTTTAAGTGCACTACCGACTTCCAGCTCCAGGTGATGGTCTGTTGGCATATTCTCATACCTCTTGCAACAATGGTCAATGTACCTTGGTTCAGTCTGCATGAAATATTGGGAAAAGTGTCACCTTCTACTCTAGAAATGGACAAGGAAGCAGTTGCTGCTGGTAGGCATCTTTGTGACCATGGGGTCACATCCTGGCTAATAATAGAGCCAGAGTGAAGAGATAGTACCAAGATCTTGACCAGAACATGTCTGATTCTGGATCTTCCTTTGATTTTCAGTTACATGAGCTACTAAATCCACATCATTAAGTCTCATTGACTCAGGTGTTCTCCAACTGAAAGCTCTTAACTGATATGCAGATATCAATATTGTATACTTCAGTGTTTAAAATAATTTTTAATGAGGGACTTATTTTCTACACACTTAGTTTTAATCAGGGCTTCACTGTAGACATCACCCTGAAGATAAAAGATCTAGAATTGTCTCCAGACCAAAGCAGTGATCAAAAAATTGTTATCCGTTGGGGCACCTGGGTGGCTCAGTCGTTGGGCATCAGCCTTCGGCTCAGGTCATGATCCCAGGGTCCTGGGATAGACCCCACATTGGGTTCCAACCCCGAGCGTCAGGCACCCTGCTGTGGGAAGCCTGCTTCTCCATCTCCCACTCCCTCTTGTGTTCCCTTTCTCACTGTGTCTCTCTCTGTCAAATAATAAATTTTTTAAAATCTTTAAAAAAAAAGAACATTGTTATAAGCTCATCCACATTTTGCAATTTGAAATTCATCATGATACATTCATAAAAATAAAGGCATCCACACTGAGTCAATCATATTACTATTCACCCACTGTGTAACTGTGTGAAACATAATTTATGTCAAACTCAAGGAAAACAGCCTCGTTTTCTGAGAATTTGGAGAACATTGTTACCAGTCACAGGTGGCTTTTAGTCGAAGAACAGGAAATGATGTTGAGAAATAAAACATGACCAAGCTGATTATTTCTCATTTTATTCAAAACCATTTCCGTCATGAAGTTTTTCCTTATAAATTCAAAGAATTATATGTATGGAGCATGACTCAGTCTCTGCACTGACTTCAGTTATTGACATTTGCAAAATTTGACTCCCCTCATTGGATTTAATACCTGACCATAGCCCTTATATGCAAAACAGACCCCTCCCCTAACTCCAACCTATTTGCCTCTCTGCATGTTTCTGTTTCCTGTCTGTGTCTCACTGGTTCATGTCCTTACCCACACGTAGTTGGATCCGTTCTGCTCAAGTTAGAGGAGGAAACCTCAAAATTTCAACAGGCCATACAAGAAAATGACACCAGTCAAACACAAACTGCATTGTCATCTCCCCATAAGCTGTTCTATGATTAAATTGTTTAAAGGGAGAAATACATATATATATATATATGCATTTGTATGCACATACACATACATACTGAAATATTTGGGGAGAAGGGAGATTGCCAAATGTTTAACAAAATTGCTGTTGACATATTACTTGTCTGAAGAAAAATGTACTGAAAGTTGAGGCCGTCAAGAAAGAAAATATAACGTAATTTTAAAAAGTTAACCTGGAAGTCTGGATTTGCCTTCAAAGTTCTAACCAATGTCTAACTTGAAATTACTAACAGGTGACGTGAAGAGGTTCTTCTGTCCCCTGCCCCCCTACCCTGGACCGCGCTGTAACTGAACAAGGGGTGTGTGCTACTTCTGGCATGAGAGAGAAAGTGCGCCACAGGCTGGGGTGTCTCACTAAAATGTCTCACTAAAATGCCACTGGAAGAACTTCTGTTAGAATTTGGGCTCATGTTGGGCAATTAGGGGGAAGGGCTAGGAAGCAGAGCTTTGCTCTGGGTTGCATGCTGCCAAGAAGGGGGTAATTCTGTGATTGGGTCTGTAAATGAAGCTAATCCAGACACTGGGAAGCCTTGAACAACATGGAAATTGCAATTGATAATGAATCAGCAGGCGCTCCAGTTTACCAGAATGGAAGGATAGTTGATCATTTTCGAGGCTTAAACCACATTTGAGCTTTTGTCTCTGTTCAGTCGTGGTTGTGGCGAGCTCTCATTTGTGTCCTGATCCACTGTTTCTCTTTCTCGAAACCATACAAGTTTTTCAGTCTCTAATCGCATAAAGCAAGTCTTCCCAAGAAACCACAAAACAGGTCCCAAAATACAGACAAAAGGATTTGTAATGTGAGTGAGTAGGGAATTGTTTTATCAACTTAGCAACATTCATTAGAGCAAATGGGTAAAATTTCCCATCTTCACCATTCAGATTTGGCAGGGCCAGGGAGGTGTGACCTTGGGTGAGGTGACTCTACGTTGGAGGCAAATGCTGAAGGGTCTGAGCTACCCTCGCAGGACTCTAGTAACTGGGGCATCGAAGGAGAATCTGGGGACATAGCTCGTCTCCTGCAGTGTACCAAGCCCAACTTCACATACACACAGGAAGCGGCTCTTCCGGGATTTCTCATCCTGGGAGAAACGTGGGACAGGAACTTAAGTGTGAAGAACTGTATTCCCTGCCCTGCAAACGATCTTAGAATTGCAACTGATACTGTCTCCCTTCTCCATTATCCCTGGTAGATTTCCCTTCTCTTCATCTGGCAGCTCTACTTGACCTTGAGGCTTTCTGGTGACACGATCCAGAAACTCACTCTTGAAAAGTCTAAAGCCCTGATTCCTGTGACTTTCTCAAGCCAGGATTGCTACCCTTGGCTATTTACCATCCACACAGGGCAAAAGAGTGCCAAGAGTCACCTAAGTGCATCAGCAGAGCTCGATCCACTGGTATGGGCTCGCACATCATTTAATGACCAGTCAGAGGACATGCTCCCCTCAGACAAGAAGAATGAGTCAGCCCATGACTGTGAGCTCCACTAGCTTAACGCAGGGCCTGGCACCGAGAAAGCTGCCATCATCTCCATCAAATGTGCAAGGGAGGAAAAGGAGCTTACTATGCAGTTGAAATGATTTAATGTGTATGTGTGTGTGTGTGTTTCATTGGAGCCTCCAGCATGGCCGTGGCTCAATAAGTATGAATTGAATGGACTATAATTTTGCATGTACATTTTCTGAAATAAGGAATTTAAGGGACTAACATTCTCCTTGCTATCTCCAAGCATAGGACGGGGCCTCTCCCGCCATGCAGAAAAGACGGCCTCATGTCAGAGAATACTGATTTTTCTCTATCGTATTCCGCGACAGATTCTATTTCTATATTTCTGTTATGTTACTCCGGAGGGTTTCTTACGCTGCTGTATTCGCCACTGCCGTCTGCTCCCTGACGGCTGGAGGAACATCTCATTACTTCCTTTATTCACTGGAAATCAACAGAACGTGTTAAAAACGATCTGCTGCTTTGTTAATTTTGGCCATTCTAACTGGTGTAAGGTGATATCTCAACGTGGTTTTAATTTGAATCTCCCTGAGGGCTAGTGATGATGAACATTTTTTCATGTGTCTGATAGCCATTTGTATGTCTTGATTGGAGAAGTGTCTATGACCCTGCAATTGCACTCCTGGGTATTTACCCCAAAGATACAGATTTCGTGAAAAGAAGGGCCATCTGTACCCCAATGTTTATAGCAGCAATGACCACGGTGGCTAAACTATGGAAAGAACCAAGATGCCCTTCAACGGACGAATGGATAAGGAAGATGTGGTCCATATACACTGTGGAGTATTACGTCTCCATCAGAAAGGACGAATACCCAACTTTTGTATCAACATGGACGGGACTGGAAGAGATGATGCTGAGTGAAATAAGTCAAGCAGAGAGAGTCAATTATCATATGGTTTCACTATTTGTGGAGCATAACAAATAGCATGGAGGACATGGGGAGATGGAGAGGAGAAGGGAGTTGAGGGAAAATGGAAGGGGAGGTGAACCATGAGAGACTATGGACTCTGAAAAACAATCTGAGGGATTTGAAGTGGCGGGGGGGGGGGGGGGGTTGGGGAACCAGGTGGTGGGTATTAGGGAGGGCACAGATTGCATGGAGCACTGGGTGTGGTGCAAAAAACAATGAATACTGTTTTTCTGAAAATAAATAAATCAATTACAAAAAAATGATCTGCGCAGACAGCACGATTAGTTAGCTCAGATGGCAGCTCAGGTAGTCTCTGAATCCGTGCCTTCCGCTGTAGAATGAAGCAGTCAGCAAACCTCAGCCCGGTTCCCTTCCGACAGGTCTGTTGACCTTCGCCCGCAAAGCGCCCCGGTAGCCGCCGGGGACGGCGATTCCGGTCCTGCCACTAGAGGGCGCCGCAGCACGAGCCGAGACCCGCGGCGGCGACAGGTCCGCGCGCGTCCACCGGGTCGCCCTGGGTTGTACTGAATCGCGTGAAATGAAGTTGTGTCCCACGGTGCGGACTTGTGCGGCGTTTAATTGGCTGGCCTTAAAGAAAACCCTATTTGCTATTATATTTTTTAATGGATGCGTACACTGGGCGGCCCTGACGGTCACTTTCTTTAGTATCAGCGGCTGACACTGAAACGCGACAAAGCGTCATTCATCTCACACCCCCGAACCACACTCGCCGAGGGGGCGACGGCGCGGCTCAGCCCAGAGCGCGCGGCCGTGTGTTCGCGCCACGGAGCGTTTCCGCCGCCGGCCTGGGGCGCTGCGGGCGCGGGGGGCTCCGGGAGCGCGGGCGGGTCGGTGGGCGCGGGCGGGTCGGTGGGCGAGTGGGGGTCCGTGGGCGCGGGCGGGTCCGGGAGCGCGGGCGGGTCGGTGGGCGCGGGCGGGTCCGAGGGCGCGGGGTGGTCCGTGGGCGCCCCATCGGGCCGCGCTGCCGGGAATCGCGTAATTCAGTATTCCTGAAAGCGGGTCCCCTGATTACCCATAATAGAATCACCTAGGAGTTTACTTAAATGTTACTTCTTCTTCTTCTTTTTTTTTTTTTTTTTTAGATTTATTTGTTTATTTGTTTATCAGAGAGCACGAGCAGGGATGCAGCAGGAGAGGGAGAAGCGCGCTCCGCCCCCGGCAAGGAGCAGGATTTGGGGCTCCATCCCAGCAGCCTGGGCTCACGACCTGAGCCCAAGGCAGGCGCGTAACTGACTGAGCCACCCAGGCGCCCCTAAATGTTATCTCTTAAACTACTTTTTTATTTTTTTAAGATTTTATTTATTTATTTGACAGAGAGAGATCACAAGTAGGCAGAGAGGCAGGCAGAGAGAGGGGGAAGCTGACTCCCTGCTGAGCAGAGAGCCCAATGTGGGGCTCGATCCCAGGACCCTGAGGTCATGACCTGAGCTCAAGGCAGAGGCTTATTAACCCACTGAGCCACCCAGCCGCCCCTAAATGTTATCTCTTAAATTACTTTTGGCCCAAGATACCAGCACGCCTGTGAGGCGATGGTGGTGTCAGCGGAGAACCTGCATTTTTAGTAAGTGTCCGATGTGTGTATTAAGTTTCAGAACCACCGGTTTAATCTACTCCTAGTCTTGGTTTTCTCCCTTTCTTCATCTGAGAAACCAATAAACTCACTACATCAGTGCCTCGGTCCTGCTGCGTCTGCGGAGTCACCACCGCCTGCAAGGAATGGGAGTGTCGGTCCCCACAGCGGCAGAAGCAAAGCTCAGCTGCGAAGAGTGAGACTGAGCTTATTTCCATCCATCACTTCGAGTCCCTCAGTGGATAGGAAGTCAAGGGAGCCCGCACCTGGGCTCAGGGTCCGCCGGCAAGGTCAGAGGAGGGGTTTGCACCCAGCCAGGGAATAGAGAAGCAGCAAATAGCCCTTGAAGCTCTATTTCAAAGTCTGATCCCTGAGCCGGCCACACAGCATCATCCGGGAACTTGGTAGAAATGCAAGTTCTCAGATTTCACCAAGGACCTGTGAAATAGAAATAGGAAGCTCTGGGTCCAGGGTGGGGTGGTCCTTGGGAGAGGCTGAGGCTCACTGAAGTCTGAGAGTGCCCTGGGAGCAGCAGAAACTGAACAACTTGAGTCTGTCCTGATGCTCTATGGTCTGTGGCTTTTAAGGGTGCCGTGGCTGCAAGGTTGGGCTTTCCTTCATGACTCAAATGGGCTCTTTAGGAAAAAAAAAAAAAAAAGAAAGAAAGAAAGAAAGAAAGAAAAGGAAGGTTTTCCCTCCTGGAAAATATCACAGACCCTTAAATCATTATTAAAAACACCTGTATGCACATCAGTGTGCGTTTACTCTGATGCCACCTTAAAGCAGCAAAAAAGAAAGATATTATCATTTTGCCCAAGGCTTCCTTGCAACTAAATAATGTAAAAAGCGGCTCAGCTTTGTCAAGATTCAGGGGAAAGAGTCCTTTGAAAAATCTCTCCCAGAGAATATTGTCTATTAGGCTAAAAGCCCCCACCCCTCCCCTAATATGGTATTGGCCTGAGATGTTCAAATTCACCGACAGGGACAATTCAGCATAAGCTCACAACTGGCCACGCTTCCTCATCTCGGGAAATGCAGGCCAGGTAAAGGGAACAGCAACTGCGAACACACTGAGTGACCACCAGAGGCCAGTGTCACTAGGAAAAATACTAAGAGGTGTAGAAAGAGGATGGGAAAGTGGCCAGGTGTGTAATGGAGAGCCAGATGGTACAGAGCCTTGGGTGCTATTGTCAGGACTTTGCTTCTGAGTGAACTAAGGAGCCATACGAGCTTTTTCAAGCAGCATGAATGGAAGGATCTAAAAAACATGCTCTGAAAGGACCACTTTGGCTATGGTGTTCAGATTAGGCTGTGTGAGAGGAGCAGAATGGAAGCAAGAGACCACTTACTAGGTTTTCCCAAAATTCATGAGTGAAGCCATAATGCCTCCAACCAAATGGTGAGGAGAGGTGCTAATAACTGAAGCATTCTAGATATATTCTGAAGATAGAACAAATAGGATTGCCCATGGATTGGGCAAGGGAGAGGAGTTGGGGCTGTCTCTGTTTATGGTCTGAATAACTGGAAGGATCACCATTTAATGGGATGGGAAATTGCAGTTGGGGAGGGTGTTAAGCAAGAGTTTGCTTTCAGACATTAGGTTTGAGATGCCTATTGGAGATCCAAGAGGAGAGGTTGAGTTGGCAGTTGGATTTAAGAGTCTGGAGTGGAGGCACTGGTTTTAGACTGGAGATACAGCTGTAGAAGTCGGCCACTTATGCAGACAATAGTATTCCTGAGGATGGAAAGAACAGTTTTATAAAGCCAGCTGATAACTTACACAAGGCTGTTCAGGGCCACTTTATTCATAACTGGTAAGACTGGAGAACGCTCAGGGGTCTTGCAGTTGGAGACGAAGTAAACAAGCTGTGGTATGTACAGTGGAATATCACTCAGTCATAAAAAGGAATATACTTCTGAAAATGGCAACCACCTCAATGAAGCTCACAGAAGTGATAATAGGTAAAAGAAGCTGGACACAAAAAATACACACTGCATGACTCCATCGACATGGAATAGGCAAAACTAATGTGAATGGAGAAAAATCAGAAGAGTAGTTGCCTCTGAAGGGTGACCCCTGCAGGAATGAACTGAGAAGGCACATGAGAGGATTTTCTGGTGTGATGCTAACTTCTGTTTCTTGATAAAGGTTGGGGTTGCATGGGTATTTGCATTCATCCAAACTTATCCAATGGAACATGAAGGTTTATGCATGTCACTGTATGTAAATTATATGTCAAATAGAAAATAAAAGAAACAATGTTTTCTCATATATAAATAATGAATTCTAGCTAATAGCCTTAATGATATGCATACAAAGGTGTTTAGGGGTAAAACAAACTGATTTTTTTAATTTACTTTGAAATATATCCAAAAAAGAATGGATGGATGGATGGATGGATGGATGGATGGATACATTGATAAGCAGTTTTATAAAACAAGTATTATAAAGTGTTAATGGCAGAATCTGTGTGGTGAATATATGGATATTCATTGAAAATTCTTTCTACTCCACACTGAAAATTTTGAAATTGAAATAGAAAATCATGAAACTGCTGAAAAAAAAAATCAGTCTACTACAGGTTCAAAGCATTAGTTACTTTTATACCCTTAAACTTCCACTTATTAAAATTCAAGTCCCATGGAAGCACAGCACCTGTTTCCTACAGAGTGTTGTGTGTGGGACACCTGTCACAGCGCACGGGGACCCACGAAATACATGAATTTGACTGTGACTGACTCAGCGGCTCAGTCAGAAGGAATCTCCATGTATCTACTGAACCTGGAGACAGAGTCTCAGATACCTCGATGTGGGTTTGTACTGAGGCACAAGAGTTTATCAATAAACTGGAGGACGTTCAGGAAAGAGAAAAGGACTTCACTCCTTGGGACATTTTAAATACTTCTCCCCACTCTCTGATGTGTTTGGGCTCTGAGGACGAGTAGGATGTAATTCTCACCCTCTATTGGGAAGGTTTTTTCCTTTGGCTTCATTTAATAGTTTTAAATATCTTGGATTTTCTGCAGTTTAAATATGAATGTTGGCACATATCCTGCTTGGTGTGTTCTGGACTTCCTGGCTCTGTGAGTTGGTGTCTGACATGAATTTGGGGGAAATTTTCAGTCATTCTTGCCTCAAATATTTCTCCCAATTCTCTGTCTTTCCCCTTCTTCTGGTATTCCCATTAAAAGTACTTGTCCCACAGTTCTTAGATCTCTTATTCTGTATTTTTCAGTCTTTTTTTCCTCTTTTCATTTTTTAAAAGATTTTATTTATTTATTTGAAAAAGAAAGAGAGCGTGCACAAGCCGGGGGCTGTGGCAGGCAGAGGAAGCGGGAGAAGCAGGCCCCTCGCAGAGCAGGGAGGTGAAGGCAGACGCTTCACTGACTGAGCCACCCAGAAGCCCCTCTCTTTGCTTTTCAGTTTTGAATGTTTCTGCTGACATACACGAGCTCAGAGGTTCTTTCCTGAGTCACATACAGTTTATCTATAAGCCCATCAAAGGCTTCCCGCCAGGGACTGGGTCCCCTGGAGTTTCTAACTCTCGGGCTTGTCCACATGAGCCTCCAGCAATTCAGCAACTTCGTCCAGGTTTTTGCTACCCCTGCACTGGTTCCCCCAGAGGTTTTTGCTCTTCGGTTTTGCTTATGGTAAGTTGCGATTCTCTGTAGTGATGTGTAGGTTTCTCCAGTTTTCCAGGAAGCCCTTGGCCCAGCAACCTCCCCTCCCTTAATGATTTAGGAATTTTGGGTTCCTTCAGATTTTTACTCGTTGTTTAGCAGAGTGGTGACTTCCAAGCCCCTTACATACCAGACCAGAAACCAGAAGTCTCTATCTTGTTCCTCAGATTCGCAACTGAGGCCATGAAGAGGCTGCTTGTGGCTGCTGAGGGGCCTGTCTTCACAGGAAGGATCCTCTGAGGCCTGGACCTGAACAGAACAATTTGGGCCAATAAAGTACAATAAAGTAAGAGAGAAAAGAAAACATTATCCAGAAAATCTTAAGGAAGAGAAAATACATTTCTTTTTTTTTAATCGATTTTTTTTTTTTTTTTAATGTTCATTTAGTCAACATATAGTACCTCATTAGTTTTTGACGGAGTGCTCGGTGACTCGCTGGTTGTGTATAACAGCCAGGGCTCATCACGCCATGTGCCCTCCTTAATGCCCACCACCCGGTTACCCCATCCCCCTTCCTCACTCCCCCTCCTTTCTGTAAGCTTCAATTGGGCTCCCGGAGTCCAGAGTTGGGAAAATACATTTCTAGTACTATGCTCTATTTATTGGAAACAACTCACGTGTCAGTGGACCCACATAGTTCAACTGTTGCTGTTTAAGGGGCAACAGTTGTCACATGTGGAAAAAGGGGAAACTGGTGATCTGTGTTTGGGAACCATAGTTTCAACATCAGGAGCCTCACTCACATCGTGGGTTCTTGTGGCCTCAAGTTCCCCAACTTTATAAAATAATGGCAACAGTCTCCCTCAAAGTGAAAGATAGACAGGAACGAGGGAACCCTCTGGCCAGAAAACCCCAATGGAAATGTGAGCCTCTAAGTTTCAGGTTCCAGGAAACTACACCAAAGGGAGTCCAAAGCTAAAAAGAGCTAACCCACTGCTTCTGGTGACAGCTGATGTGGCGTTCTGTAGGGAGGGGCTGATGTGTTAGTCTCTTCCTATGCACTTGAAGCCCAGAAACCCATCTCGAGTTCCCACCTAGTGGAGCTCCACCTTCCATAAGCAAAGCTGGTCACAGGACTTGGTCTGGATGCAGGATGCTCAACTGCCCACAAATGCTGTGAGTTTCTTTGCTTCAACCCCCGCGCTCTATCTTCTTTCACTGTTTCCCGGACCTTAATCTGCCGGGACAGGTGCCAGGGGATGTGCAGCTGGTAACATTGATGGACTTGGTGTTCACACATGAAATTAGGAAGAGGAAGAAGAGCGACTCAACAGTAGCTCCTTTCTACCGCATGCACTGGCTATTGTGAAGCAACACTAGTCCCCAGAAAGATGCTGCAGAGATTAAAACATTCCTCCTTCTGTGTACTGCTTTCGACAGCTACCGTATTTGAACACTCATTAAACCCAAAGCTCTTTTGATTGTATATGGGACCCTAAGAAGATTGCACACATCCTGACATCCAGAGTGTAAGAAGCTTGCGTGTATGTATGCGTGCATGTGTGTGTGTTTGTATATTTATGCGTGTATATGAGTACACGTGTCTATATGTTGGAAGAGGGAGGGACAAAAACTGACAACTACTTCAGGCATTAAGTTAACAGCGAACATTATTTACAATAGCCAAGACATGGAAACAAGTTCATGAATGACTGCATGAACAAGTTGTGGTATATCTACAAATAAGGAAATTCTGCTGTTTGTGATAACATGAATGGAACCTGAGGGCATTAGGCAAAGTCAAATAAGTCAGAAGGAGCAAGGCAAATACTGTATGATCTCACTTGCATGCGGAATCTAAAAACAAACAAACAAACCAAAATCACAGCAAAAGGGATCAGATTCATAGTTAACAGAGGGGAGAAATAGGGGGAGGAACCGGAGGAAGGTGGTCACAAGGTACAAACCTCCAGCTGTAAGATAAATAACAGGTCAACCAAAGCTCACATTGCTGCAGGATAAATAAATAAACGTGTGTGTGTGTGTGTGTGTGTGTGTGTAAATATATATATATATATATATATATATATATATATATATATATAAAGAAAAAATATATTCTTTTTTTAAAGAAAAATACATCCTTGTTTTGCTTTCTCTTTTACCGATTTCTGTAAGAGGTGATGCATATTAACTAATATATGTATACGGTAATCATCTCACAATATGTGTGAGCGATACATATCACGTATGTAAGCATTAGGCAGTCCACCTTAAACATATACAATGACCTATGTCCACTGTATCTCAGTAAAACTGGAGGGAAAAGTGTAGCTAACATTTACACATGCTTACTCTGGGCTGGGAAGCTCTTCTAAAGGCTTTGCCCCTTCTCCCTGGTTACTCATTCTATCCTCACAACAACCTCGGGAGACACGTATTACTGTTTTCATCATTAGCTCTTTCCTAGAGATGGGGAGGCGAAGTCACAGAGGCGTCAGGAGTGGAGCGGGGTTTGGATCCAGGCTGTTAGTGCTACAGTCCTGGACTGCAGGGGCTCACTTGCTGGGGTCCATTTAAAAGGCACTGTACCTCTAGAAATTTGAGGGTGGTGTCTTTCCGGATTTCTATGTAAAGTATCATGCAGTCAGCAAATAGCGAAAATTTGCCTTCTTCCTTGTTGATTTAGATGACTTTATTTTATTTTGTTGTCTGGTTGCTGAGGCTAAGACTTCCAGTAATGTTGAATAAAAGTAGCAAAAGTGTACATCCCTGTCTCATTCCTGACTAGGGAAAAAGTTCTCAGGTTTTCCCCACTGAGAATGATATTCACTGTGGGTTTTTTATATACAACCTTTATTATGTTGAGGTATATTCCCTCTAAACCCTGTCTGTCGAGGGTTTTTATCATGACTGGATGCTGTATTTTGTCAAATGCTTTTTCTGCATCTACTGGGTCTTATCCTTTCTTTTATTAATGTGATATATCATGTTGATTGAATCACAGATACTGAACCACCCTTGAAACCCAGGAATAAATCCCACTTGATTGTGGTGACTGATTTTTTTAAAATGTATTATTGGATTTCATTTGCTAGTATTTTATGGAGAATTTTTGCACTCATGTTCATCAGAGATATTGGCCTACAGTTCTCTTTTCTAGGAGTGTCTTCATTTGGGTTTGGTATCAGGGTAGTGTTGGCCTCACAGAATGAAATTTCAAGTTTGCCTTTCTTTTTGGAATAGTTTGAGGAGAATAAGTATTCAGTCTTTAAATGTTTGGTAAAATTTGCCTGTGAAGCTATTTCGCCCTGGAATTTGTTTGTTAGGAGTTTTTCGGTTTTGTTTTTAAGATTTTATTTATTTATTTATTTGAGAGAGAGAGAGAGGGAGAGACTGCTAGCCACGTTGGGGGAGGAGCACAGGGAGAAGCAGTGAATCTCAAGTCAACTCTGTGCTGAGCATGGAGCCCCACTCAGTGCCCCATCTCAGGACCCTGAGATCATGACCCGAGCCAAAACCTACCAAGACTTAGATGATCAATCAACTGAGCCACCCAGGTGCCTCTGTTGGGAGTGTTTTGATTACCAGTTTAATTTCTTTGCTTGTTATCAGTCTGTTCAAGTTTTCTATTTCTTCCTGTTTCAGTTCTGGTAGTTTCTATGTTTCTAGGAAGTTATCTATTTCTACTAGGAAATTCTACTATTTCTAGGAAGTTATCTATTTCTACTCTCTGATCCAGCAATCACACTACTGGGTATTTATCCAAAGAATACAAAAATACTAATTCAAAGGTATACGTGCACCCCAATCTTTATAGCTGCTTTATCTACAATACCCAAATTATGGAAAGAGCCCAAGTGCCCAATGGCTGATGAATGGACAGGGAAGAGGTGGTATATATATATATACACAGTGGAATATTAGCCATAATAAGGAATAAAATCTTACCATTTTCAATGACATGAATGGAGCTAGAGAGTAGTATGCTAAGTGAGATGAGTCAGCCAGAGCAAGGCAAATACCGTATGATTTCACTCATATGTGGAATTTAAGAAACAGATGATCATAGGGGAAAATAGAGAAAGAAACGTAAGCCAAGAAACAGAGTCTTAACTCTAGAGAACAAACTGATGGTCACCAGCGGGGAGGTGGGTGTGGGATGGGTAAAACAGGTGACGGGGATTAAGGAGGGCACTTGAGATGAGCACTGAGTGACATATGGAAGTGTTGAATCACTATATTGTACACCTGAAACTAACATTATATTGTATGTTAACTAACTGGAATTTGAAGAAAAATTTATAAAACAGCAAAAAGTATTTAATGGCACTGTATTCTTGAGACTAGCTAATTCTGCAATTCGATTTAATTCCCTTGATACGGCTGGAAGAGCTTTTTCTGCACTAGCTTCCTCATTCAGATCTTTGCTTGCAGGAACATGTTGGGAAGTTGGAACCTTTGCCTGTCGGGTAGGAAAACAGCAGATTAGGGGAATGGAATGTCACATTTCAAGACATGTCTAGGGGAAAAAATTATTTAGAACATAGTTTATTTGACTCCTTTCTCCTTCCTTTCAACAATGGCTTTCTGATATTCCTTCTCTCATTGACAGGCATCTACATAGTCCAAGACCAAAAGAAAAAACCTCACTTCCTCCCTAAATTATAAGTCTTCTGGGCACTGCAAGGACTGGGACGCATTTGTCTGCCAGTGGTCAGTTGTCGAGGATGAACGCAACTACCGATGTTAGAGAAGGTCTGATCTCACATTATGTAATGAAGAAATGTCTTCATCTCTGCAGCAACTATGTAATTATAACTGTAGCCACCATTTAATAGAATTGCCACTATTGTTTGGGCAGTATCATATTCTCTCAGTAATCCACAAGATAACCTTATTAACCCCAGTTTACAGACAAGAAAACTAGAGCTTCTGATTCCTCCTCTGGCTGTCTTCACTCCAGCTACACCAAATTTTTCTTTTAACTTTCCTTGCTCCTTTCTGTCAAAAGTCTTTTGCCTACACTGTTGTTTCTGAGTATATACTGTTTACCTCACCCTCTAACTTGTAATTCAGTTTAGAACTTACCTCAGTGAGTAGTCATATATTCATTAGTGTCATTTTTAAATAATGTCTCTCTCCCACCTGATACTCTGAGGTCCCTAAGAATGGGGATGTAGGTCCTTTGCTTATTATTATATCATAAGAAATCGGTGTAATACCAGGTACATGGCAGGCATTCGATAATATAGGTTGCATTCATGATTTTGCCCAAATTAGCAGGGCTAAGAGTCAAACCAAATTCTGCCTGGCTCCAAACCCTGAACTCTATTGTGCTATACCATCTCCAACATATTCATGGCACTTTAGGAAAATAAATAAGTCTTAAATTAATAACCTACATGGAGATGCCAAGAAAATGGAGCCGCAAGACAAGAAAATGGCAGACAACAGGACAATCACAATTGCAAAAGGTAAGCCTTGGTTTGAAAGTCATTGCAAAGTCTTTCAACCTTTGAATTTGTGGAGACTGATCTACCTGTCTTCTGTCATAGTTATCTGTCCTTGTGTATATCTAGAAATCTGTGACTTGGGTTTCTACCACTCTTCCTACTCTTTGCCCAACCCACACTGAATTTCAGTGTTTGTCGTCCACATTTGTCACTTAGACAGGTGGATAGATAAATGTGATAGCTATATGAATGATAGAGACAATACAGATAAATACACATATGCATGGCCATCCTTTGGGAAAAGATTAAAATGGATGCTGAGTCACAATGGAAAAATAAAACTTCAAACTACGAATTATTTTTCTAAAATTTTTTTTTGCTGTTTGTAGTCTACTTTCATTTTCCCCTTCGTTCCACCAGTTATAACTCATAACTTCAGTTGGAAGTGTCAGTTTCTTGCCTTAGAGATCCTTGCACTCTCCAGCTCACACCTCAGCAAACAACAATATGGCTGCCATTTATTAAGCAACTGTTATGCACCTGGCACACAGCACTTCCCTTTACATGCCCTTGTGCAATAGTCTGCTCATCTAAGGTCTCTATCAAGGTTCTCATTGCACAGGTTAAGAGAGTAGGGCTCCAAAAGATAGAGTAGCTTCCCAAGGTTACACTTCCAGTATGGAGCAGAACCAGAATTCCAATCACCTCTGATCCCAATGTCTTTGTGTTCTTTCTGCCACACTGAAAAATGGCAAGAACATTTGAACCCAATTTAAAAGAAGTAATAAAGCCAATCATCTATGGCAGGGGCTGCTTGACCCATACGAATACTGTAAGGGCAGATGACAAGCTACACTTACCTTTCCCTTCATTGTGTCAAACTTTCTCTCCCCGCTCACTTCCTCTCTCCACTTGCTCCTGCATGAAGGACAAGAAGCGTACTTGACTAGTCGTCTGGATTATGCCAAAAAATCAATTCTGCATTCGAATGAAGAAAGATAAAAGATTCAAGAACAAAAATAAAAAGTAAGTATCATTTATTGACTGCCTTCTTTATGCCAAGTGCTTTACAAACGGTGACCCACTGACAATAATGCATACAATGGCGTTTTGTGGATAAGGTACACTTGGACAGGTTAAGAAACTTAAGTCTCAGCATTTCAGTATGAGTCATATCTTTTCCCTTCGGAAACTTCTACTGGCCAGTTTCATCTGAATGCCTGTATAAATCACCAGCCAAATGCTGATTACTCCCAAATTTAATACTCTAGGTCCCATCTGTCTCTTCATTCCCAATCAGCAATTCTCAACTTTTTCAGTTCCTGGAATCTCTTTACATTTTTCAGAAGTTTTGACAACCTCAAAAAATTCTGCTCATGTAGATTACATCAATCAGTGTTCACTGCGTTAGAAATTAAAACTGAGAAAAAAATTTAAATTTACCCATTAATTTAAAATATGAATTCACAGCATGTTAATTACATATTATGAAAAATAGCTCTATTTTCCAAAACAAAAAACCATGTGCTGAAGAGAATGTCATTGTTTTGCAGTTTGCAAATCTCTTTAATGTCTGGGTTAATAGAAAGCACTTGGGTTCTCATATCTGTCTCTGCCTTTAGTCTGTTATAATACTGACAACAACTGGCATTGTACACATATATAGTTAGAAAGAGGGGTACCTTAATAGCTCTCCCATTTCTCTCTAACTAATAAATGGACACTACCCAGAAGATACATAATTACATTATTCAAATGTTTAACCTTTTTCCACAAATATGTTGTGATCTACTTGATGTCACAAGAGTTTACCCCAGGAGGGTTCCCTTAGAGCAAACAGGACATACACCAGGAACTTCATGTTGTGGGTGTGACCTACACAAGCCCAACTCTCACCTTTTTCTGAAACTATACAAGCGCCTGTGCCTAGAATAGATCACCTGTATGTAGCTGGAGTTCATAAAGGTGGGATAGAAAACAGCTGTGATCCTTCTAAGAAAAGCAGTAATTAATAGCATATAACATTTTAAGTCTGCCATTAGTATGAGAACTTGTGAATGACAAACTAGAAACATACATGCATGCTTAGTTACGTCCACATATGACTACTGAGCCAAGTGTGTGCTGTAAGCAACAGGATGGTTTGAAGCGATGGGAGCTGTCAAAACTGTGGTCCTAAAGCAATAACGCAGACAAGGGTCAAGAACACATCACTTACAGTCTGCATTAATGAGAATTGTGTTATTTGATACTCATATGTCCATGATTTCCTAGCAGATTCCTAAGTTCATGTTATATCTGGAAATCAAATCAAATATTGCAGTTTTTATTGAGAGATATAGTCACTATTACAATACTCCATTAAAGAATGTCCAGGCTATGACTTGACTTTCTTTCTTTCTTTTTTTTTTTAAAGAGTTACTTATTTGTTTTAGAGAGAGTGAGTGGCAGGGGGAGGCCGGAAGAAAGGGAGAGAGAGAATCTCAAACAGACTCTCTGCCAAGCACAGAGCCTGATGTGGGGCTTGATCTCAAGACCCTGAGATCATGACTTGAGTTAAAATCAAGAGTCCGACGCTCCACCAACAGACTCACCCAGGCACCCCATGACTTGACTTTCAGCATTAGTCAACTGCTGACATTGAGATTTAAGAACATTGACCTTAATTATTTATAAGCTATTGTCACTTGGAATGAAACTTTTATATGTTATTGTTATTATTATTATTATCCACCTTTTTCCCAAACTTGAAGAGTGCGAAGTGGATGTAGTGTGAGTTGGAGGAGAAGGAGTGAAGGATGGTATAAAAATCAACTTGGATAACTGCTGTATCAGAAAAACGGCATCATGGTCACATTCTGTTGGATTTCTCTGTTTTGTACACAATTACAATAGTAAAAGGTAGCAAAACTTAGGGTGGGAGAATGATTATTGCTTGTTTCATTTGGAAAGGATTCTCCATTCATTCGAAGAGTGTGTTTAACACTCTTTTTTAACTCTAACTTTTTAAACACTCTTTTTAAACTCTAATTTTAAAATTTTAAACAAAATTTTGAGGGCCCCACCTCCTAAAATCTACCAGAACCCTGGGTTTCCTTCTGTCGCTGAAGTTGGAAAGCATGTGTGCTTTTAAGTCTCCTCTCTCCTGTGGCAGAGAAGACTGAATGGAGTCTGTGTCCATGTTGAAGATTGTAGCTCCTCGAGGGCAGAGACCGTCTGATGCACCTTTACTGTCACCATGCCTACTACCTCTGTCTGGCACACAGCAATTTTTCAATGACTGAGTAAGTTGAATTCTCTCCACTGGCCATTGCAGTGTTGAAAACAGTCTATATTTAAGATCAGAAACTTTCTCTTAGAGAGGAAACATGCTTAGAAATAGAAATTATTTTTATCACTTCTCAGTATTACTTTTCGTTGTTCAAGTTGTAAAAGCAGTTGTGTGACTTTGATCCCCATCATTAGGACAAATCGTAGTCCAATTCAAAAGTTACCCTTCAGGGGCACCTGGATGGCTCAGCAGATTAAGCCTCTGCCTTCAGCCCAGGTCATGATCCTGGGGTCCTCAGATCAAGCCCCGCATGGGGCTCTCTGCTCAGTGGGGAGCCTGCTTCCCCCTCTATCTCTGCCTGCCTCTCTGCCTGCTTGTAATCTCTGTCTATCAAATAAATAAATAAAACCTTTTTAAAAAAAGTTACCCTTCAGCCCTACAATGTAACAACAGAAGGTGAACTTCTCTCAAAACTCATCAACGAAGAGACGTTTTTAAATGACCTATACATCTATAACAGCATTGCTTTAATGAAAGTTTTGGAGGAATTTTAAGAAGGAATTTCTCCACCCTTATCTTGTTTTTCTCAGCAAAGCAAAATTTTACTTTTTTTAAATCGAAGTTCTAAAGTCTTTGTTTTCATAGGAAACATATTATATTTTACATGTTCCTAAATCTAAATACGAAATGATCGTTTACTCCTCAAATTCAAGATCAACATCAGGATTTTTCTTAAAGAATTAATGTTACAACCGTTGTAATTTACTAAGATCTTGACAATGAAGATTCCCAATTATAAAATATATTTATTTTAACCTTCACATGTTGGAAAAGTAACATATCATGTTGCATTATGAACGGCTGGCTTCCTTAAGAAGGTGACCCAGTTAGGTTTTTATTGGGAGTTCCCCTCAGTGTTTAGAGTTACTCTACTTCTTTTTTTTCCTTCACTTAGCACCTAGCATAGGCCCCAAGTACAGCTTCAGATACAAAGTGCGGTGTATGGCCATGCAACAAACTGATAGCATTTTGGGTCACACAGTGTTAGAATCAGGCAATTTCTTGTTCTCCATGCATTTTCTTCAAGTTACGTCTCTAAATGCTTTTCAGGGGTGGTTTAGTGGTCTGTGCAAATGACCTAACCTAATGATAACCCACATCTTTTTGTCTCCTCCTTTGTTTTTTTTTAAGATTTTATTTATTTATTTGAGAGAGAGAGAGAGAGAGAGAGAGCACAAGCAGGGGGAGGGGCAGAAAGAGAGAGAACCAAAACCCCTCTCAGCAGGGAGCCTGATGTGGCGCTTGATCTCACGTGGGCCTCCATCCCCGGACTCCAGATCATGACCTGATCTAAGGGCCGATGCCTGACTAACTGAGCCATGCAGGCACCCCTTTTTGTCTCCTTCTTTTCTGTTCTATTGCTATGGGCCATCCCTGCAGCAGAATTGTGGTAGAAACGCATTCCAAGTATTTCTCTCGATTTCCAATGAATGAGATATTGGTATGCATGCATGTTTGTGTGTGTCTTACAAAAACACACAAGCGCCATACTTCAGCTTGTGCTCTGAAACATACCACCTCGAAACTTCATGGCTTAACACAACCACCACTGACATAGCTCATAGTTCTGTGGGTTGGCAATGTGGGCTGGGCTCCGCCAGAAAGACTTCCTGCTGTTTCCAGCTGGACTCATTGGTGAGACTGTAGTCAGCTGCAGATGAGTTTAGCGGCTCTGCCTTTAGGCTGTCGGCTAGAGTAATAGAGCAACTGGGCCAAGGCTCTCTCATCATCCCACCGGCTAGCCCAGTCTTGTTCATATGGTGGTTCCAGGCTTGAAGAGCAATGAAGGTGAAGCCTCGGAGCCCACCCCTGGGGCTTGGTTTTCAAGCCTCCATTTTTGTCACTTGGAACTGACCCATTGACCAAAGCAAGGCACATGTCCAAACCCAGTACAGAAAGTCCTTTCAAACAATATGGGGAGGCATGAACAAACAGCCCTTCCTACAGTCAGTCTAGAACTCTCTAGAAAACCCTAAAGAAATGCATTAACCAAGAAAAATATCTCTTTTTAGGGGCCTTTCTCCCCTAAACTTAAAGTCAGTTGCTAACATGGATGAAGCTTGCTGGCCTAGGAGGAGTTGCCCATAACGATGGTTGATGGTGAAATTCCTAGATATCATTCTACAGTGAGAAGCTAATTATACTATTACAAGGCTAGAATAATGAAGAAAATTCTGGGAAAAAAGCCTGCTGATCAGATGGCACTGCCAGACATCAAGCTGTACTAGAAACCTATTAATAATGGAAAACTAATGTCTGTTCAGTTACATAGGTCACAGTGGAACACAATATAAATTCTAGAATCATGTTAAAAAATATATATGCCCTTAGTACTTGATAAAAGCATCTCCTCAAGTCAGGACAAAAGTAGATTCACATTTATTTACTCACCACACATTTATGAAGCCGCCATCATGTGTTTCTGAACCGGTGTGTCTTCAACCTCTGACATGGGTCTAGTATTGTTCTAGGCACAGAAGACAGAGCAGTGAACCTAGCAGTCAAGTTCCCTGTTTCCTTAGAGCTAAGGGTTTAAAGAGAAGCGAGGTAAAATAAAGTCACCCAAAACAAGAAATACACATTCAATAACACATGAAACAGTAAAGTGCATTCAGATAGCGATAATTGCCATTAGGATAATAGAATAGGAGATTGTGTTAGAGAAAGATTGGTGGCCTCATTTGGAGGGGATGGCCGTGGAAGGTCTCTCTGAAGTGATTACCTTTAAGAAAAACCAGAAAAATGAAAAGAAACCAGCTGCGACGAGAGCAGAGCTTTCTTGGCAAGATAATCAGAACAAAGGAAATGAGGCAGGAAACAGCTTGGTCTGTTCCAGGAACAGAAAATTAAGCCCGAGGGACACCTGGGTGGTTTAGTCAGTTGAGCAACTGACTCTCGATTTCTGCTCAGGTCATGATCCCGGGGTCCTAGGATTGAGCCTTGCACTGGGCTCTGGGCTCTGTGTGGAGTCTGCTTGAGACTTTTTCTCTCCCTTTGCCCCTCCCCCTCCCTCTTCTCTTTCTCTTAAAGAAAAACATCAAGCCAGAGCCACAAGTGTAGAGTCCGTACCATGGAAGCAGAGAATCGATCAAGTCCAAGAGATAGGGAAGAAGTGGGCTATGGAGGCCTCTGGGGCCATGGGAAGAAGGTCAGGTTTAGACTTTATCCAGATTTGGGCGCAACTGGCAGAAAGGTTTTCAATAAAGGAAATCAGAGGTGGTATTGTGACTTGATTTTTGTCTGGAGAAGATTATACCAGTTGCGGTAAAGAATGGACATAGTGAGACAAGATCATCAATAATATATATATTTAAAATAGGATATGTTTTTTTTTTTACCTTTTAAACTGATAAATTAAAAAAGAAGAATAATCCAGGAGTTATCCCAGGAGTATAAAAGTGACACCTTTTTGAGAGAACTTCTTTAAAAATGCACATTGCAATTTCATTTTTTGAACTCTATCTAAAAGGCATTCTTATAGTTCTATGCAGCTATATATAAGCATTTTCTGAAGTCTTATTTACAGTACCACAAATTTCTCACAATAGGAAACTGATTAAACAATACTTTATATGGTATGATACAGTATAACTAATTAAAATCATTGCAGGAAAAAACTGACTGATATATGGTCAAGTGTTCATAATATGTTTTATGTGATAAAAGCAAGTTATCAAACATTAAGGCAAAGGTAAGAGTATTTTGGTAAATAGCTGTAGAGAAACTATGCCAATGAAGGCATTCACCAAATTGTTTATAGTAATACTACTTAAGGGCTGGGATTGTCGGTGAATTATTCTTCTGCATGTCTGTGTTTTTCAAAACTAACATGTTGCACATATGTAATTAGGTTTTTTTCATATTATGATTTAAAAAATCATATATTTATAAAAGGGTAAGTACTCAAAAATAAAAAGAGTCCCTGGGTCTCTAACTAAAGCTAACTAACTGGAAAGCAGAAGTCAGAACAAAGGCTTCAAGGATGCTTGTGATAAAAAGTGCAAAACAAAGTTGTCCTGGTGCTGATAACAAGCACATGATCCGCAGAGAGAGGAGACTGTGGAGACCGAGCGTAAACTTAAACAAAGTTCTGGAACCTGGGGGCCACAGACACTGCAGGTCCCGTTAGTCATCATTCAAAGATCAGTCCACGCAGCAGGGGGTCCTGGGGCCAGCTAATCATGTGAACACCCACAAGTAATCCCAAATTACACTGTCCTCATATATGAGGTTGTAGAAACTTTGATGGTGACCTAAGAAGCCCATTGGTTCGACTCTGCTCCGTTTATTAAAATAACCTTCAAACGTGATAAAGCCAGTCGGTCCTCATCTTCGTGCACAAGTCAAATAGATAAACTCTCTGAAGCAATTCTGCCTACCGTACTCGTTGTTGAAATTATACTGAATTTCATTTGAGGGCTTAAGGGTTTTTTTGGTTGTTGTTGTTGTTGTTTTTAACTTTTTATTTATTTACTTAACAGAAGAAGAAATTACAAGTAGGCAGAGAAGCAGGCAGAGAGAGAGGGGGAAGCAGGCTCCCTGCTGAGCAGAGAGCCTGATTCAGGACTTCATCCCAGGACCCTGGGATCATGACCTAAGCCAAAGGCAGATTAACCCACTGAGCCACCCAGGCATGGGGGCTTATGATTTATACTTGTAAAAAAAAAAAAAAAACTTACTTTTTTTGAATTGTCAATAGTTTATATGGGAAACAGACATATGAACAATGATACTAAAAAGTGTGTTTAAGTGTGTGTGTGTGTGTGCGCGCAAGTGCGTGCACTTACGCAAACAAAAGCACTTTGTATGCCCAGAACATCTGTCATTTGAGGGTCTCTAAGTCTTCGGAGCCCTTTTTGAAACTGGAGGTATTGAGCAAAAGCGAAGTCCCCAAATTCAATTCAGTCAGCTAACGACTAAATTGTTTTGTAATTCCTCTTTTGTACTTCAGTGCAATCGTTTTCAAACTTGATGTCCACTGGATTCTTCCTTGGAGCTTACAAAAAAATACAGGTGCCTGCAGCCCCCCCCTCCACAGCTCCTAGATCAGGGTCTCTTGTGTGCTGAGGCCCCGGGGTATGCAGGTTCAGCAAGTCACATAGAGGTTCAGGGGTGCCTTGAGGAGCAAGAACCACTGCTCTGGGTGAAAAGGTGCTGGCTGGGCGAGGAGGCGGCAGTAGGACAAAGGAAAAAAAGTAAGACATTTCTAATTCAAAGAGCACGTTTTAGGCAAGACATGTGAATAGCACCTATTCATTCATTCCTAGGTAGTGTCCCTTCTTACAGACTACTCATCCGTAATCTGCACAGAGAGTAGAGGTCAGTTCTAGAGTCAGTCCCATTCAGTGGTTAATGTCCATTCCTGTCTCCAGATGTGTGTCAGGGAGCAAAGGAGCGTTCCTATCAGCGGTTCCTAAGGAGGAAAGTAAACACTCCCAACATGCACTGAGGCACAGGGAGTGGCTCAGGTTTCCAACCCTTACCTGCTGGGGCGAGTAGAGGTAATGATTAACAGCTCCGTGGGCTTGATGGTCCTGCAGAGGGACACTGCCGGGCTCCGAGCCTGAGCCAGCTGCGCGCAGAGCCAGAGCCGCCCCTCCTCCGCACTTGGCTCCGACCTCCGCAACAGGTGAGCGAGCCCTGCCTTCCCTGACAGTGAGTTGGTGAATCTGTGCCTGAGCGGGGAACAGACTCTCCCGCGAGCAAACTCGGCTCCACGACTCAGGTACAAAGGCTTCTCCTGGCCACAGTGTGACTCCCAGGGGGGAAATGGGGGTAGGGAAAGAACCCCTTGCATCCACCCCCTGAGGTCAGGTTGAGGACCAGTTATTAGAAAACAGAATTCACAGGCAGTCAAGTTAAGTGTGTGCAGCCTGAAATGTGGACACTGTTTTCAGGATACCTATTCCTGACCAAGGTAAGCATATGGGGAGGAGGGAAGGGCTTGGAGGTAGGTGTGGCCACCGAAGCCCTTTTCCCTTTCCTCAAGGGAAATAGCTCAATGACTGCTTTATCTGGAGCTGCACTTACCCTCTGGAAGATACCAGCTCCTGCGTGACATCCTCCTTTTTTGAATCAGCAGACTTGAAAGTACTTTTAAGCGAGAGTTCCCCTAAACTTTTATTTCCACGGAGCTACAGAGACATAGCCCCCTAAAAATTGAAAAGGATTTCTGATATAATTTATTAAGACTTCACCAAACAATGAATGACTATAAATAATTAAATGAAAGTCCACGAGTTAAGGATACCAGTTTTGAAGCAGAGAGTTGTAAGTTCAAATCCTGCCTTTGCCACTTACTGGTGTGTCCCTTAGCAAGTTGCTTCCCCTAAGCAAGCCTCACTTGACAGCACAAGATATGCCAATGGGGCTTTCATGGGAATTAAACACTTAGCAAGCATTCTAAAAGTGGTACCTCCAGTTCGCAATAAGAAATAAGCAGGTCTGCCAAAAGGGCCAGATCAGCGAGGGTGAGCTAGCTGTGTGGAGGTCAGACGTGTGAAGGTGGTAAGAGTAGGGTGGTTTTCAGAAAGTGCGTCTAGGGTGTGAGCAGATGCCAAATGGGCAAAACATTACCTCTATGAATGGCAGTGAAATATCTGAATTCTTGCCACTTTTCCAACCAAGTACATGGTGTGACAAATGCAGAATTATTTGTTACTCATTCACTTTTACTTTGGAAAATTCACATTCATATTAACCTGTTATTCCTAACCAGGAAATATAATTTTGTATTATAAGAGAGAGTAACATACAACCCCATATTGTGAGACACATGACAGTTAGTTTTATAAGACAGCTTGCCCTTGAACCACTTTGACAAAATAGACCATGTAGTCCATGACTTTATATTGTGTTGCTTATGTTCAAGTGTTACAGACTTCCATTTGCATTTATGGACAAGAAACATACAGGAACGATACTGGTGTTTTGTTGGTCTTTACCTCTGAACTTAAATCATAGGGAAGTGACCTTACTTCATGAAACTTTATGTAAAGGGCACTTCCATTAATGTTGCTGTTAGTTTTATTAAAGTGGGTAACTTTGATGAGGGGTCAAATTTGGAAGTTGCGACTAGCAAAGTATTTTCACTAACAACATTTTATCTTTTCATTTCATTAATATATATATTTAAACAGCTTGCAGTTGACCCTAGCTTAATATCATCATTGTTTTAATGAATTCTTGTTTTGGACTACAGATTTGAAATTCTCCAATGTACTGATAACTGGAAATTGACTAGAGAATTAGGGATAGAGTTCTAAAGCCAACAAGACTGAACTTTATTATGTTATTGTCCTATGGGTTTCGATTTTGTTGAGTGTTTACATCTAAAAATTTATAAAATCATCTAATCTACTTAGAATAAATTACAGTATCAGTAGTCACCAACTGTTTTTCAAAGAGGAAATATCCCTTTATGCTGAATAGATATGGTTGGAACTTCTTAAGCCAAGTTACATAATACTTCTTAATGGTGTATGTCTACACAATAAACAGTAGCCCCAACTGAGATTATACTTAACCATATTTGAGATTAACTTGAGATTAATTTACCTAACCACATAAATACATTGTTTTCATAGTTAAACTCTCTTTTAGCATACATATATTTCTCTACTATTTCTAATACATATAACAATTTTACGATAAACTATTAAATGCTTTGGTCCATCGAGAAAGAGAGATATCAGCAATGATTAAAAAAATAACCTTCTCAGTTATATTAGAAATAGTGTAACACAAATGTAACATGTTTTTAATGTGTAATTCAAAGTTTCATATTTGATACTTGTTTTAACTTTTAACTTCCTAAAATAAGAAGCATCCTATACTTTTCATTCAAATAGAAATCTAATGTGAACCGTCAATGTACTTGTACAGATTCATTGAACATAGGGAATTTAGGATTATTAGAGATACATGGGCTTCCTGTAAAAGTTTGATTTTTATCTTGCCATTTACAATGACCTGAATGGATCTAGAGAGTATTACGCTAAGTAAAATAAGTCAGTGAAAAAAAGACAAATACCATATGATTTCACTCATATGTGACATTTATGAAACAAACCAAACAAAATAGGAGTGTGGGGAGGAGAGAGAAAGAAGCAAACTAAGAAAGAGACTCCTAACTGTAGAGAACAAACTAATGGTTACTAGAGGGGAGGTGGCGGATGGGTTAACTATGTGTTGGGGATTGAGGAGTGTGCTTGCTGTGATAAGCACGGAGTGTTGTATGGAAATGTTCAATCACTACATTGTACACCCAAAACTAATATTATACCATATATTAACCATCCTGGAATTAAATATTTTTTAAAGTTTAGATTTTTTTTTTTTAGTTTTCAAATGTAGGTCAATCAGAAAAATACAACCTCTGAGAAAGAACTTCTGAGGATTTTCTCTCTGTCCTGAAGTCTAATGTTAGAGAGAGTTTGGTTTTGTTGCCGAAATCCCTCCATGTCTTTCAGAGCTGTCAGATATATAGTGATTTTATCACTTCATAACCTCATTTCAGGTAGCGGACTAATGCTACTGCTTTCTGTAGTTGAATGTGAAGGTGTCTCCTTTTAATGTGACGACAGTGGCATCCTAGTCACTGAAATGACTGAAGGACCCATTCTCCATCCTCACCCCAGAGTCTAGTAGTCAGTGAGGTTCAAGAGCAGCCACACACGAACGAGAAGAAGGATTCACAGTGCCTGGGAAGTCAAGCTGAGAATTTCCTCTCAGAAATTCTAGATGAAGCAGAGACTTCTGGAGCTAGACCATAGCAGCAGTTCCAGAAGATGCCTTTGGCGGACTGCACAGCTCCCTCCCAGACTGAGCGGCGGCAAGATGCCTTGAGTCCTGAGGTGGCTGAAGGCGTGTGTGCTTCTGCTACAGCTCCTGTCCCCTGAGGACGCTCTGGGGAGAGTCCAGCCATGGCACTAGTGCCCTGTCAGCACACACGAGAAGAGTCAAGGGTGACCTTTCACACAGGACTCCACAGGGACTGATGGGAATGACATGTTCCCGCAGAAGTCTGGGTGCTTGAGCCATTTCCGGTTCAGTCCTGTCTTAAAGTCAAGCACTGTGAGACATTTTCATTTGCATCTCAAAACAAGCATTTTCTCATTGCAACACACATCACTTAATAAAGTGATGGTTTTTATATGCCAGCCTCCCGCTTTTCCCATCTTTGCAAATGAGGCAAATTCCTTAGAAAAATGTGGAGCCAGATGTTTCCCAGAAACCACACTTCTCTGGGTTCTTTTCCTGTTTTACTAAGAATTGGATAATGGTTGGAATTATGGTAGGTTTTTTTTTTTTTTCATTTCCTTGAAGTCATATAATTATATATAGATCTGCTCTTCTCAACTTCAAGGTTCCTAGTCAGAGCTTAGAAGAAACATCTTTATTTTGGAGCTGAATGCATATAACTTTCCATTGCTTCTTCAGGCCAAAACAATATTAAAAAAAAAAAAAACATTCCATGTGTGCAGACCTGAATATAATCTTGCTTCATAATTTAAATACACATTTGCTATTCCAATGTGTTACTTTCCATTCTTTATTTTTTTAAGCAACCTTTATGGTGTGTGTTATGTAAGATATGTTCTTTGTGTATGATTTAGAAAGAACGTATGAAATCAAAAAGAAAATAATTGTCACCCATAATTTCATGGGTCACAATTTGGTGGTTATTATTTTAATATACCTCCCTATATATTGAATACATTCTTTCTTTTCTATATGTTTTTGCCTATATAGTTGCATACATACACTCACCCTAGGAGGTATAAAAATGAAATAAGCAGTAATCCTGTTCTAAAGGAGCAATTAAATTCAGTAAAATAAAATGCAGTCCAAGAGAGAAAGCAGCAAGTCATGAAAAAGCTGCATTTCATTCGCTGTGAAAATTAGCACCTGTATTCTTTCAGTTTGTTGTAGAATTATGACTGTTTTGACGCCTCATGCACCCACAGCGGCCCCAGGAATAAGGGGCTGCAGATACAGAGAGAGGCCGCACTTGGGGGGTTAGCACAGGAGCAGGCCCAGAGAGGGAGCTCATGAAATCTTTGTTGAGGACACAAGAACCATGTTTCCTCTCTCACACAAGTAGCCATTTAATGCATGATAGGGCGCAGAAAGGTACTTTATGTGACTGGCCCATTTAAGTTCATCGGGGCTGGGATCCCCCTGGCATCCTCTGGTCTCCTGACAACTGACCAGTCCTGGCACGCCCCCGTCTAGACAGGACACAAAGCAGGGGGAGCCACGCATGGTGCTCTCTGCCACACTCGTGTGTCAGTGTGGCTTCAAGCTGGTGCTGGCTGATCCTGCCTTCTCAGGCTCCTGCCTCAGACCAAGTCTACCTTCCTAGTCTCGGCCCTTCCCTGTTGCACCACTGAGGCCCGTCTGAGCTTAGACCTACCCAGTACTTCCAGGACTGTTTATTTCTCCAGAACTAGATGGGGGACCTGTCTCATTTCCTATCTCATAAGCTCCATTCTATCTGGACAAAATGAAGACATAAATAACGGAACTTACTGAATAATAATCTTATTTCATACACAGCCTAAATCAACCAACTCTGGCCTCAGGACCAGAGAGCTTCTATGACTCACCCTTCCAGTTAAGTACATAGATTTGTAACAACTACCGGAATTCCTCCTCAAGGCATAGTTCCTCATGTTCTACCAGGCTAATTGTGAATGCCCAACATAAGACCTCTAGGCTTCCAGAATTACCGTTTTTCTTTTCTTCATAAATCCTCCTCTCTGCTTATCATGACCTCTGCTGTCCTTCTCTTAAGCCTTCTGAGGAAACTAGCTCCGACCCTTAAATCTACCAAATTTCTATAATTTAGAGGATATTCACAAAGATCCTACCAGGGTTTGAATTGCTAGGAATCAAGGTTAATGGAAGAATGGAAACTGTATGAATTCACAGACCTATTTCTCACCTTGGCAATTAATAATAAAATGAGACTTTGACCAAATTATATTTTTACCTTGCAGATATTGGGACTGTTTGTACAGTCAATATTATTTCCTATTCAGTTAGCACATATTGCCCATGAACAAGAATTTCATCCAGTTTTTATTTTCTTCCATAAATTCCATTTAACCGTCTTTCTTCTTGAGTTCAGAGAACAAGGTAAGAGCTTCTGGAGTCCTTTATCACATCTGAAATCTTCTGATTTGCTTCATCATAGCTCACAGGTTTGACAATGTGATTCCACAGCAATGGTTTGGGATCTTTAATGATACTTGAACTATTTTCTTATAAATATAAACAAGGAGCTAACCTGGAAGCTCCTTCAATGGCTCTTTAGCCCATCACAGTCAACCGCACCTTGTGATTCTAAGAACCTTCCACTGGTGATTCTTCAGTTCAGGATACACCTGACTTCTAGTCTCAGCAAAACTGTCATGCTAACTGTGAAGTCAAGAAAACTTCAAAACTAACAATGAATTCTTCAGACACATCTGCAGCTTGACATTTAGTCAGCCAATCAGAAAATATTCATTGAATTCCTTCCAGGCTCCAGGCAAAATTCTAAGAGCTGGATGAACACAGGTAAATAAAAAGCCCTGGTCCAAAGAAGTTCATTTTGTGCTTGGGAAGGACAGACTCTTGAATGGATAAGACCTTTTCAGATGCTGTTACGTACCTCAATGGAAATCATAGGGTAGTGGCTGGCTGAGACTTGCTAAGGGAAAGCCTCTGAGAGAGAGATACGTGGCCCGAGATAAGCATGTGGGGAAACAGAAAGGCTCAGGATAGGATGCTCCAAGCAGGAGCAACAAATATAAATCACTAAAATGAGAATGAGCTTAGGGAGTGACTGAAAACCAGCAAAAAGTCCAACATAGATGAAATGTAATCAGTGGGGAAAATAAGGGAATGAACATGCAAGAGATGGACAGGATTTTGTGGGTCATCATAAGGAGGCTATATTTTATTCTAGTTCTTTCTTGGAAGCCATAGCAAGCTTTTAATCATGGGATGATGACATCTGTTTCAGTCCTTAAAACCATCACCCTAGATGCTGTGTGGACAGTAGAATACTAGTCACAGTGCGGATGCTGGGGAGCGAGTCATGAGGCGGACGCAGAAATCCAGGAGGAAGATGATGAAGGCCTGGCTCAGGGTGGCAGCACTGGAAATAGAAGCTTTTGAGGTTCTCATATATATTGGAGGTACAATCCATAGGATTTACTTTGGGATGGGAATCTGGTTATAATGAAAGAGTAAACAATAAAACTGAGTCTTAGTTATGGTGCCTAATTGAGTAGATGGGAAAGAACTGTGGAGGAGGGAATTCTGGAGACAGAAGGAAGTCTGTGGTCCTGTCTTGGCCATGTTGATTGATACAGAGATGCCTGCTATACATCCAAGTTGACTAAGTAGATAGTGACACGAGGCTGTGGCTCAGCAACGTGGTTGGTTTAGAGAGGGATCCGGTTACCTGGGAGAAGTGCAAACACAGAAGAGGACGTGGCTGGGGATGGACTAGAGGAACAAGGCAGCATCCCATGATGGTACAGAGGATTCCAGAGGGAAAGTAAAATCTTGAGACCTGAGAAAGAGCAAAACAACAAAACAAAACAAAAGCGAGGCAAAGTTGTTGTGGTTACTGCTTTGTCTCAAAAGCCTCAAGAGAAGAAAGGGTTTCAAAAGCAGGAAGCAATCAACCTTGTCAAGTGCTGCTAAGAGGCCGAGAAAATGAGGAGAGAAAATGATTTTGACAAGTTTTTGACAGGTTCATTTTGACAAATGAAATTTGACAAGACATGGGCCACTGGAGTGTGGGAGGGGAGGTGCAGGGAGAGGCAAACTTAGAGGACAGATGGTAAATAATTGGGATCCAGGAGAAGGTTTGGACGATGAAGTTGCCACTGGGGGATTCTCAGTAGAGGGCCACAAGGACCCTTTTCATGGGTGATTAGAATGACAACGTCTAAAGGCAAAATTCAGGTTTTAGAAGCAAGAGCCAAGGCTGTAGAACCAAACAGCCCAGACCAGATCCTATGAATGAGTAACTAGGATTGGCTGGACTCATGGGACATGCTATGTTTTTGTCCTAAGGCAGCCTAAAAGACCCATGTAACTTATGACCTACACAGGCTTAATCTACCTGGTTGCCTAAGCTTCTGTCCCTTTCATCATGAATCTTCATGAGATTCCCCCTTCCAATGATGAGCTATCAAAGCGGGATATATGCCCAACTAGAGGACCGCAAGTCTTTGAGCAAGAAGCTATGAGTAGAAACAGAAGTAAGGTATACATCTAGAATGACAGTACGAGGTAGAAGGGGCATCACAGAAAGTACAAAGTAGAAAATGGCATCACACCAATGAAGATAATAGGCTATGGGGAAACTTATTCAGGTCCCACTTGAGCAGAGATGAGGAAGAAGCAGGAGTCTGGACCTCAGCCTCTGGTGACGAGGGCCCTGTCGTGTGAGGAGACTAACCGGAAAGGAGAGAGTCAGTGGGTTGAGATCCATTAAACTATTAGGCCTGATATTTGAGAAAAGTTTCGGTTTTCAGGTTGGAAAAGTAGGTGTTGGTGGAATTGCAGAAAACCTGAATGTCAGGTTGGGAGACTTGGACATTATTTGCTAAGAATGAGATCCCAGGAAGGTTTGTGAACAAGATGATGTGATGGTCAGAATGGCAATAGCCTAAAGAGAAATTAGTCAACAACTGAGCTTAGAGACTATTACAATCTGCCTGGTGAGATGTGCTCATAGCTTTCAAATAGATTATATAATTTCAAATAATATGTTATGAGAAGAATATGCACCAAGGATTTTGTGAAAATAGCTTTCCTTTCTTCTTTTTTCCTTCCTCTGGGCAATTGGTGGGGGTATTGCTAGTCTCCTGGAGAAGGAAGACATGAAATGTCTTCTGAACATCTTACTCCAACCAAACCAAGCTGATTTAGAAGTAAGAAGAGGAAGTCCCTTCCCCTCTTATTTTAAATAAAAAATTGAACTTTTCTCTCTAGCCTAACTTTTTATCCTGGCTATATTCGCTATGATTCTCTAAGCTTGAAGTAGTAGGAATTAAATATTTAATTTCAGCAAAATGGAATGACTAGAAAATGTTATACTTAAAATCTCTAGTCACACCCTGATGCTATTTAGATGAAGACATAGAGGAGGATGTTATTCATGTGTGACCACGGTTTCCAGGGCCTGAAGGAGACTTGAAGGATGTTACCTCATACTTCATCAGCACTTGCGAGTCAGAGCTTGATTTTAGCTGCCTGGAAACTTAAAATCGTGTCTGCAGGACTGGGGCAGGGTTCAGTCAATTGGGGTTGAATGTCTGGGGTAGAAGAAATGTCTTCTCTTGCACAGAATCATATAAGAGAGAACCCGTCCTAGGAATACTGCAAAAACAGACTTACACACTGGCCAACCCTTCCTTGCCTTGCGCCAGTGATTCTGGAGTTTTTCTATTGACATAGTACATTTTCTTCTTTTCAGAACATCTCCAAACATTGCCCTAGGATTTGTTCCCTACTTTAACTATCCTGTATTCCCACGTTGCCAAAAACATTTCAATTATTATAAAATGTCTTTTTGGGGGATTATAGAAGCCTTTGGGAATTGAATATCTTCTTAAAGAAAACAACACTGAGCTGCTAAGGAAGCAGAAGTTTAAAACTGCATTTTTTTCACAAGTCTCTGGAATTTTTCTTTAAAAATATGGTAACAGCAAGACATCCATTTTTCCCATAAATTTCTGGATATTCTACTATAAAATATAAAACCAGCAAGGCTTCAGAAACATTATTCCAGCCAGGCAAAGTTCTTCATGCAGTTTCTTTTTTATTTTTTTTTAATACTTCTCAATAAAAAGTAAGCTTCGCACCAAGAAACAGCGCTTTTAAACATCCCAAGCACATCTGTGCATTTATAGAAAGATAGAACAGAAAGATAACTTCTGTATCACTAAAACCTGGTAGTATCAGAACTATGGATAAATTGAAAAATGAAAAAAAAAAATCTTTAAGAGTGTATTCCGAATCAAATAGTAAAAATTCAGAAATAGGATTTCTAACAGGAGTTATGCCAAATTTAGCCATACTGGGTATATTCATTACCAAAAGCATAGTTAATATGGCCACCAACTGGAAAGTGATTTTCAGCACAATTTTGATCCAGGGTTTCACTTACAAATTTGCAAATCATTTGCATTTATCATGGGCCCGCATTGTGGTTTGTATCATACTTTCTTAGAAATATCACTCTATTATGTCTGCCTTTCTCTCTCACTATCTTCCCATTGTATAGCTCTCAGCCTCTCAAATTCATTACCAAGGGGAAGACCGTATATCAAGTTATATATTTCTGGTTCACCTAGTATTTTTTCATATGCCCACTTTATGCCCCTTTTTCTTTAGAGATTGTTTTAATTAAGTTATATGTTCCTCTTCTTTTACTACTTATTTCCCCTAAATTATATGAAGAATGTAATTTTTAATTTTAAATGGGACATATATCATGGGGGGTAAAATGGATTTTTCTATTTGGAAACTCACTCAAAGTGAGTTGTAGTTACAAATATGAACTCTGAGCTTAGTTCCTTACCAATGAACGTTTTGGAGGGCATCTCCCTTATCCTCGATATTAATTCCCACAGATATAGAAAAAGTCTTTGGAAAGAATCTTAGAACAGACAAACTGATAGGAAGTCAAAGATTTTCATCTATATAACCTTTCTGAAATGCAAAAATTATGTTGGCGGAAAGAAGAAAGGAGAGGTCTTAAAGACATTCAGACTTAAAGACATTCCGACACCACTTGTGTCGGAACACAGGTGAGAATGCCCACACCTCGCTGGGAGAGTCTGAGGATTAAATGCGGTGACATCTATAGACTGGCTCAGGTATAGAGTATAGGACCCAGGGCACACGGTAAAAAAAAAAAAAAAATCCTCTTTCCTTCCCTCCCCAACCCAACCTTCATGCCCATATATGAAACACCGCTCCGCTTAAAAATTTCCCCAAATACTTTTACACACAAGGGACACGACACAGCATTTCAGTTTAAGTCAGAAACTCTTTTCTGAGTATATCACAGGAATAGACCATTAATACTATTCTAATGTCTTAGGGTATCCTCAGATGACCACAAAAAGGGGAAACGAGGATGATGATGGCTCACCAGTGTGCTTCGTGGATCTTCGTTAATGAGAGGACATTTATTACCGGGTAATTATATGTCTCTATTATGTGTTATGCTGTTCCATGGTCGTTCATGAATTCTGCCCTGGCACTGTGTCATTCTAAGCATGACATATGACCTAAAGATCAATAATATGAATCAACGGTGGGGACATTGAATAGGAATTTGAAAAAATATGGTCCTAAAGACTGCTAACCCATAACCTCTCACGGAAGAATGCCTCATGCTTCCTAAGTAGTGGTCTAATTTACTTAAATGCTAAATTTCTATTTTCATAGTTGGCAGAATTCTCAGAAACTGCCTCAAGTAAAAGATCCAAGGCTCCTCATAAATGACATAACCAAAGAACTAGTCCAGGGCCCCAAACAGGTTTCCCTGTCCTCTCCTCTCCCTCTCTTGCTCCTCAGGACGCACCCCATCTTCACCGTGTTCCCCTGGGTGTTAAGTTCCGCAACATACGGGACATCCACAGTTGTTTCCTTGCACACAGCAGACATCGTCTTACATGGGTTGGGGAACAACAGATCAGGGACTTGAAACCTCTAGAAGTAAAGCTGAGGACTGAATTGGCTGAGCTGGAGCAGAAGCGGACGAGGAGAAAGACGACACAGTACGAAAAAAGAAACTGAGGGGTCCAGAAGCGGACCCACGTCTCACAGGGAAGAGGAACAAAGCCAAACAAACAATAGAGGCAAATGGATGTAAATGATGCCGGATTGGGCCATAGAGAGAGAGAGAACAACTATGGTCCAAAACGGAATTAGAGTCACACCTGGAGGACACACATGACAGACAAGAGGGGGAAGAATATGGGACGCAGAAGACAGTGGATTCTTCTTTTCATTACTTAGGAACTTACTAACTTCTCCCTGTGGATGGGGATTCTTCTGGGCCCTGAGTGTTCCGCAGTGAGCCCAACAAAGCTCCCAGCCTCATGGGGTAGCCTCCTAAAAGGGGGATACAGTGACTGTGTAAGACAAATGAGTAACAATGTATATCATTAGAGACCAAAGGTATGAAGAATAAAAATAAAGCAGAAAGGGAATAATGAGTGCCAGGGGAGGACAGCAGGGGTTTGTGGTGTCCTACTGGATGGCCCGGGGAAGCTCTTAGTGGGGAAGTAACACTAGAAGAAAAGCCTGCAGGAGGTGAGAAAGCAGCTGTGCAGGCAGCTGGCTGGGAGCAAAGGGGACAGCAGGTCACAGCCCTGAGGCAGGTGCACACGTCTAAGGGTGGAGGAAGCCAGTGTGGGGAAACGAAGCAGGACGGACAGCAGAAGCCGAAGTTCCTGACATCATGGGCCAGAGCGTACGGGATTTCACAGGCCATTGTGAGACCCCAGCTTGCCCACTTATGACAGGAGACGCCGTTGATGGATACGGAGCACATGAGTGAATGATCAGTCTGTGTGAGGTTAGGAGGAGGCTGAAAAGGGGCACAAGGATGGAAGCAGAGAAATGATCAAGGAGCCGATAGTTCAGCGTCGAGATGATGGTGCCTTGAGCCAAGGCGGCAGTAGTGGAGATTAAAAAGAAAGGCCGGATTCTGCATATATTTTGACGGAAGAGACAAACCACATTTGGTTGGGGTGGGGGAGGGTTTGAGATTCTAGTGATCCTTATTTTGTGTCATATTTTGACTTGACCACATAGAGGACCGATTGTTTACCTTCTGTAACCCAGACCCCCTTTCACACACTGGTATCCGCGTATTAACTGGAGCTCCGGGTGGTAAAATAAAATATTGCAACATTTACACGAACCCTAGACTGGAAGATAGCATTTCTCAAAATGCAGTCCATGGGCTGCCCCCCACCCATCAGAAAATTTGGTAACAATGCAGATCCTGGGCTCCACTCCACAGTTAATCAGGTTATTTCTGATGCGTACTCAATTCTAGGAACCCCTGCTCAGAGGAGGAAGGGATTAACGCGAGAACTTCTAACCACCTGGAGAAATCTTTAAAAACAGTTGCCACTATGGACATTGGGGAGGGTATGTGCTTTGGTGAGTGCTGTGAAGTGTGTAAACCTGGCGATTCACAGACCTGTACCCCTGGGGATAAAAATATATGTTTATAAAAAATAAAAAATTTAAAAAAAAAACAGTTGCCACAAATTATAAGAATACCACTGACCACCTGTGATATCCAACTTGTCACAAATCTACCAAACTCGCCCATTCTTTGATTCACTGGACAGAGAGTCATTCGGCTCCCACTCCGTACTACGCGAACAAGACAGAAATTATAAACTTATGAAGGGATTTTTATTTTCCTGCACAGAAACACATGAAAATAATGGAAAATAGTAGGAAAATAGAACGTGCTTGATGGAAATTTTGGCTTCCGCAAATTTCATGAGAGCTACATATGATCAAGAAAATAAGAGGTCATGGTATTAATAGTGTAGCAACAATATAACATTTATGTCTTACTGCTGAATGAGAATTCTCCAAGTTTAGACATTTCCCTGGATAAAGGGTGTTGGCAGCGCCAGAATCATGCTCAAATGAAGTTTCTAGTTGCCTTTTCATTGCCTGGGGTCATCACTGCTCTGGTGCAACACATGGTAAATATTCTAAGTGAGCTGAGTTTAAAAAAAAAAATGGTTCCATCTGGTTGCTGGCAAAGCTCGCTCATTTCAGGTCCTAGGCTAAAATCAGGACACTTTAGAAGTGAGTGAATGCCAACCATGTACTTGAAAAAATGTTCAAATCCGGTTTGAGAATGCAGATCAGATTTCATTCTCAGAATGGTAACTTGTTCTCCTACTTGGGAACCTAATACAGACCCTCGCAGGCTGCAGCTCTCCCAGAGCAGCCCATGGGGCATGTGTGCCTTCCCATCCTCAGTAAATAACTTTAATTAGCATGATGTAATAAAGTGCGGCTTGAAGTGCATTATTCCGAACAGTGTCTTTTTCCAAGCATGCTGGCCAGGCACCCTTTGCTGAAACAAAGGAATCAGCCACCGGCACCTCTTAGCACAAATTCAGCACAAAGAGCCAGTGTTCCAGAGGCTGCTCCTACCTGGCCAGTAGAGCCAGAGGGCAACGTTGGCCCAGTTTCCATGGCCAGGGTCTTCTCTCCATCAGAGGAGAGCAAACACCGCGTGCCTCGGCGTGCTCTGCAGGTAGGCTGAGGAAGAGGACACCATTCTCCCGAAGGCCACTGGACTGTCTTTAACAAAGGATAAGGGAACCCTCCCTGACATATTTTTATTAAGGAGTCAGAATATTAAAATAAATCAGGAAAAAAAGTTCAAGATATGTTTGGGACCATCTCCTTTATTTATTTTTTAAAAGATTTTATTTATTTATTTGACAGAGCGATAGAGAACACAAGTATGCAGAGCAGCAGGGAGAGGGAGAGGGAGAAGCAGGCTCCCTGCTGAGCAGGGAACCCAATGCAGAGCTCCATCCCAGGACTCTGGGATCATGACCTGAGCCGAAGGCAGACGCTTAACCCACTGAGCCACCCAGGTGCCCAGAGACCATCTCCTTTAAATTGGAGAATTTTTTTTCTGTGTGAGGATTGTTTTTATTTTTTTTTTAAGATTTTATTTATTTATTTGACAGAGAGAGATCACAAGTAGGCAGAGAGAGAGATGAGGAAGCAGGCTCCCTGCTGAGCAGAGAGCCTGATGCGGGACTCGATCCCAGGACTCTGAGATCATGACCTGAGCCGAAGGCAGCGGCTTAACCCACTGAGCCACCCAGGCACCCATGTTTTTAAAGATGTATTTTAACATTTCCATTATTAGGTTTGAAATCTTCATAATGAAAACTGGGTATCATGTTAGTTACTAGGTCAAAAATGGTCAATAATGTCCCCCCAGATATGTGAAAAAATTCATTTATTTAGCTTTCTTTATGTCAGATATGTTTTAATCAGCATTGACAGAAGTGAGGCATACCAATATGACTGTTATTCCCAATGAAATTTACTTATTATCACTTTGGTCAGCTACAAAATAAGATTATCCATCCCTCCAATATACACTGAAAATATTTCAATAGGAAATCTGATAAAATCAAAATTCAGAGAGGAGAAATACATTAACTTATGGAATTTACTTGAATTTCAGGATGTGTAACACTGGTGAAAGATTTTTTTCCCCCTCTAAAACCAGGTCAGGGGGCACGTGAGTGGCTCAGTCCATTAAGCGCCTAACTCTTGATTTCAGCTCAGGTTGTGATCTCAGGGTCCTAAGATTGAGCCTCAGGTCAGGCTCTGCCCTCAGCACAGAGTCTGCTCCAGATTCTCTCCCTCTCCTTCTGCCCCTTCTCCTGCTTGCGTGCGCTCGCTCTCTCTCTCTCTCTCTCTCTCTCTCAAATAAATAAATAAATAAATAAATAAAATCTTAAAAAGATAGGGCAGGCTTTAATTTTCTATATTTTCTTCCTTAAACAATTACTGAGAACATACCATGAACCAGAAGATGTACTAGAATATTCCATAATATAATATTCCATACTAGAGTATAGAATTTTGAGCACAAATAGAAAAGAGCCACCTGAAGCTTCAGATCTCTTCACCAGCATCATCTGAAGGGCTTGCTACACAGGCGATTGCAGGGCTCCGTTCCCAGACTGTGACGCAGTAGGTCCGGACTGGAGTGAGCGTTCCCACGTCTCAGTCCCCACCTGCTGCAGGTGCTACTGGTCTGGGAGTCACACTTGGAGAACCACAGGTCTGAAGTCCTGATATTAAAGTGAGCTAAGTGTTCAGAAGGAGAGGGACCCTTTAGAGAAGAGGGACCTCGCTTAAGCAGGGCGCGATCCCTGAGATCTGAACAAGGAGAAGCGCGCAAGTTTAAGAGTGAGCGGGAGAGCATTCCTGACACGGGGAGATTGCCTGAAGTCCTTACGGCCAGGGGGAGCTCAGAGTGCCAGCAAGTGAAAAGTGCCCAGGGTGGGGGTGGGGTACAGGACACAGGGAAAAGCATCTCCTGAAAGTACGTTGGGCAAAGCAGATGCCACGGCATGTTCTGTGAGCTCTGTGTAGAGGCTGAAGTGTAAGGCGGATGCCCGGAAGAAAAACAAGGAGGTCACTTAATATATTATCGCTTCTTTTTCTTTCTTTCTTTCTTTTTTAAGATTTTATTTATTTATATGACACAGAGAGCACAAGCGGGGGTGGATGCCGGCAGGCAGAGGGAGAGGGAGAAGCAGGCTCCTCGCTGAGCGGGGAGCCCGATGTGGGACTTGATCCCTGGACCCTGGGATCATGACCTGAGCTGAAGGCAGACACTTAACTGCCTGAGCCACCCAAGTGCCCCAATATATATAGTTTCAAATGTAAGGAGAATCAGCGGTCAGAGTCCTGGCAGCATTGCAGAAGAGCAGGGAAAGAGCCTGGTACCTTGGTACCAAGAAAGCTCCTGTCCTTAGCTCCGGCTCAGGGGCATGGTCCCGAGGACCACAGACCACCTGCTGTGTTCCAGACACTCTGGTAACAAGAGACTGTTGGTTTGCCCCTCGCTGGAGAATGGGGGCCTTGGGCTGAGGAGACAGGGTAGCCCTTCTCAGCAAGCACAAAAGCCTCTAACTATTCATACACAAAGGGTGTTATGCACAGGCAACCCGCGTCTGCTCCAGTCATGACCAGAGCTGCATGGCACACTTGTGTTTACTTGTCAGCTGGTTTTAAAAATGTGTAAGGCCTGGGACCACCTGGGTGGATCGGTCGTTGGGTGGCTGCCTTTGGCTCGGGTCGTGGTCCGGGGATCCTGGGATCGAGCTGCACTGAGCTCCCCGCTCAGTGGAGAGTCTGCGTCTCTCCCTCCCTCTCCCTTTGCTCAAACTCCTCTCTCTCTTTCTCCCTCAAATAAGTAAATAAAAACTTTTAAAAAAAGAAAGAAAAATGTATAAGGCTTGGATTAGAAAAACCCAAAATGAAAGTTCGACACATGGGAGAATGCGAAGCAAGATCCCAGTTTAAGCCGCAAACCAGCCCAGTTGCTCCATCCCCTCGTCTTTATACCCAACCCTGCCCCAAGTCCAGCTGGCTCCACCTCCAAAAGCCAAGCACTTCTCTCCATCCAGTCCAAGCCCCCATTATCTCTTGCCTGGGCAACTGCGGCAGTGTCCTCATGGGGCCGCCTGCTTCCGTTCCCCATCCCCGTAGCCACTGCCCCCAGCAGCCAGGAGGGCCCTTTACAGTGTAAGGCACAACATCCTGCTTGAAGCCAGTAGATTCCTATTATAGACTCTTGACCATAAGAGGGCTCTAAGGCCCAATGTGATCTGGCCCGAGGACGTTTAGAACCTCATCTTAACCACTCTTCCCTTCTCTCTCTCCTCCAAACACGCTAAGTTTAGTCTTGCACGCAGGCAGTGCATCTCTGGTTAGATGCATTGCTCTGCTCTGCTTGACTCTTCGCATGGCAGGCTCCTTCCCATGACTGTGGTCTCAGTTGGATATGTCAGTCCTCCCGATGTCCCGCTCTGGCACATCTTTCACGTGATGCCATGCATCACGTGATCCTGTTTTATTGTGCTTTGAGCATTTATCCTGGGTCAAATCAGCAGATTTCTGATTCTGCTCTTTCGTTTTCTTCTGTCCTCCTCCTAGAGAAAGGACGTCCGTTCACTGCAGGGGCGTCATTGGCTGTATGCGCTGCAGTCCCCCAGGCATCTGTTGCATTGTCTGTTCCATAGTGACCCATCAGACTTTCTCCGACCATGCCTGAGTGTGCAAGTATCCAACCTCGGAGACCTAAATCGCAACCTTAGTGTGTTGGCATGTGCTACCCTTCAATACTGTTTCACGTCTAGGGGTAGAGTGATGAAACCAGGGCTTCTCTTTAATGTATGTGTATTTCCTGGGTGTCTTGGTTAAAATACAGATTTTAATTTCTAATGAGATGCCTCCCGGGTGTTCAGACAATCCCAGGATAGGTGTCATTCCGGAATCTTGTGATGGACAAAATAACAGCCTCCCAGAGATGGTTACAACCTAAGCCCCGAACCTGCGAATATTTCACGTTGCATGGCAAAACAGAATTAAGATTACTAATCAACTGACCTTAGAGAGATATTTTTATATGGGCCCAATATAATCCCAAGGGTCTTTGACTATGGGAAGTCAGGAGAGCTTTGTGAGGAGCGTCTGTCCCAGCGAGTCTGCTGAGAATGGTCAATGCTGGCTTTGAGATGGAAAGGGGTCAGAGCCAAAGGATCTCGAAATGAGAAAGCAGGAAAACGGATAAACAGGTCTCCGTTCTCGGTCCTAACACCATTCACACATCGGTACTGGTTCTCTCCAAAACACTCGGCCGCAACAAGAAAAGCGACTACTTCATTAAAGTGGAGGTAGTTCCGAGTCCGTACTTTGGATTGGAATAAAAATATAAAACCGGTGCTGATTAGTGAATAATATGAGGGCTGTGAACCAGAGACCATAGCTCCCTGTGTTTCAGGCCGGGGAAGACGATTACGGAGCAGAGGCTTCCTTCCTGCTCTCTTCCCTGTCCACAAACTGCTCGGCTGCCTCTAGGAATTCAGCTGTGTGTGATGACAGAAAAGGGGTCCGAGATGGGAGCAACTCATGGAAGCTGACAGCTGCAGTAATAGATCGTGAGTTTTTTTAAGCCTTTTCATTAAAGTCTTTAAAAGCCCAACCCTAGAGGAACGGGGGTTGGATACGTATCTTCCTTCATCTGAAATTGTTGGAAGGTGCACTAGTGTGTTAAAATATCAATTACTGAGGTTCACCCTTAGAAAGGAATTCTCTGAAAAATCAGATATCAGGGGTGCCTGAGTGGCTCAGTTGGTTGAGCGTCTACCTTTGGCTCAGGTCATGATCCCAGAGTCCTGAGATCGAACCCCAAATGGGGCTCCCTGCTCAGCGGGGAGCCTGCTTCTCCCTCAGCCTCTCCTCCTGCTTGTACTCTGTCTCTCTCTCTCAAATGAATACATAAAATCCTTTAAAAAAAAAAGCAGATGTCAGATCTAGAGCACTCACCCGTGTTCTTCAGAAGCACTGGCATTTTAGCGAATGATACTCTTTTCCCTCTCCCTTTTAAGCCCTCTTTTAGGTCTTATCCACACCTAGTGACATCGTTCTGTGTAGCTAAGGCCCCTCTCTTCAACTGTACGGTTAGTTCATCATCAAGAAAACACTGGGCATTTTTCTTTGTTTCGTATCCACCAGCTCGCCATCACTTCAAGTTTCCCCAAGTCTTTAATCCTTTTGTTCTTATCTGGGTTCTCGGGGTTGAGGACCCGAGAGAAGCTGGCACTTCTATCTACTCATGGCTCTGGGCCAGTTTTTACAGGACTCACCAGGAAAAGACGAATCCCCCCCAAAATATGGAAGTCCAAAGTGGCCTAAGCCAGCCCAGGGGTGATCGTGGGGAGGGGAGGCACAGCTGGTTATACTGCCGTATTGATCAGATTTGTAGTGGAGTTCACACAACCCGCAGGTCCTTTTTATTACGGGTTGTCAGCAGTGAAGAAGGAAGGAGTTGGGTCTGGGACAGAACTGCTTGGATGAGCAAAGGCAACAGACCACAGGCACCCTGATCCTGCTCATCAGCAGTAATTACTCATACTTTAGCAGAATTACTAGAAATATTAGAAACCCTTCCTTTTTGAAAAGGGCAGCCCTTTCGAAGGAAGTCAGGAGAGGTCGACAAATTCGGGGCTGCCCAGTTATTCAGGATTTGCATTTTTACTGCCATCCAGATAGCCCTCCTCTTCCAATGTCGCTGTTTTCAAACTGTGGAGCCCAACCCCTTCATTTGCCATGGAAATGTGAAGGACCTCCTGGGCTGAGGAAGGTCTTGATGCAAAGATTGAAAGGCTGCCTTCTTTGTTCAGGTGAGCCTGGAGAGGTGGCTGGAGGCAGAAAGATCTGGAGCTGAGGCGGCTAATAGGAGAGTCGCTGCAGAAGTTCGCCATTTTAGTTCCAGGCTTCAAGTTGACAGTCCCCAGGATAAAGTGCCTTAAGAGAATTCTGCTGCTGTTTGCAGACATCACACAGACGTCAATAATATGAAATGACACGTTGTCTTGGCAAATGGTTTCATGATAAGGTCCTCCTAATTTTTCTGTTGTCCCAGTTTCTGGTTCCACCTCCAAAAACGTGCAGGAGTTTATATTATGTTTTTATGAAAGTAAACCTACGCCAAGATTATATATGCTTTTTGCACTTATTATATAAAGTTTGAGAAGTAGACCGAACTACGACCCATAAAATAGATCCCTGTCCTGCCGGCCAGCACATGGTCCCAGCCAGGTCACCTTTACATACTTTATTCATGGTTATTTTACTAAAAAACAGAAAGTTTTAAATTCAGTTTTTTAACCTACCACAAAACTGTTGATCCCATAGCTCAAATTTAACCTTAGGAACAAAATTCATGTGTTTTGGGTGGAGAACCAAATGTACAAGACAGCGAGGTAACATTTTTATTCTCCCTCAATTTTTCATCTCTTTAAAGATACTCTTTCAGATGGGTTAGGTTCCTTCTCCTAAACACAACAATATGCACAGTAGAACGTTGTTTCTAAAGCTGCGGTCACAACGCAGTTTGGGGATGCCTGATCGGGAACCCCGCCATTTTCCAGTAAGTCTCCCCGGGGCAGAAGTCTCATAAAGTCAGGAAGCACAGCCGAGGCCAAAGACCCCTTTCCTGGCTAAGCTGGGCTGTCTTTTTTTCTGATTTATTTCCTGGGAGCCTCTGAAGTTTGTGTTAGGTTACACCGTGCAACAGTGTTTCTGGTTTGTCTTTACTGGGTCCAAATAGTAAGAATCACTTAGTAAAGAGTGAGACAGGGTTTTTGGTTTCCAGGAAAGGGATTGGATATCCACTTAATTGCACTGTATATCATTACTAAAACAAGAGGAAGAACTCTCATTAGAACTAATATTTGACATCCATTCTCTCTATGGATGCAAGGCATAACTCCGTTCCATCCATCATGCTGTCCTGTGTCCATGAATATTATAGGTTTATAAGATCAAATAAATATTGTTTCTTCCGGCCAGCTAAATAGCATGATAAGATTGAGGAACTCATTTCTTGCTAAGTCCATTACTCACGGCAGACGTCAGTGTGCGGGTAATTCCCATCTGCTGAGCAGCTGCAATTCAGGCCACAAAGTACAAAGTACACCTAAGCATTTTACAGTTAATTCTAGATGCACTATTGCTCGTAAAACCAGGCTGGGAGCCTTAAAGGAACAGGAGCCCTGAGCCCTCTTCAGCATCCTGGTGCTATACCTGTCATCCCCGTGTCCAGTTTTGCGGTTAGCATTAGCACACTTCTCGAACTGCTGTGAATAATTCTGGGTGTCCATCGCCTCTATCGGGATCTGATCTCGGCACTGCCAGTGCACAGTGCCAGCTTCTCTCTTGAGAAGGTTATACTTCTCTCCCTTCATTTAGTCAGAAGTCCAGTTTATATGGAAGTTTGCCATTCCTCAGTTTTCTTTAAATACTTTCCATATCAGGGCGCCTGGGTGGCTTAGTCCATTAAGCCACTGCCTTCGGCTCAGTCATGATCTCAGCGTCTGGGATCAAGCCCTGAGTGAGCTCTCTGCTCAGTGGGGAGCCTGCTTCTCTCTGCCCCTTCACCCTCCTCCCTCCAACCCTGGCTGTGTGTGTGTGCGTGCACTCTCTCTCTCAAATAAATAAATAAATCTTTAAAACACTATCCTTATTATATACTGGTCGATGTGTTTTTTGTAAATCTTGTTATATATTATGATGCAGTACTTCATGTTCCAAAACTCCAAGCTATCAGAAAACCAGTGTCTTCTGGATCAAACATAAAGTGTGTAGGCTGTTTGAACCTTACGTCTATTTCTTGGGCATCCCGTGGCCTCTAGACATCCCAGATGTGTAAACCGAGAAGACTGGATCTGAAATCCATTTCTTCTCACCCATCTTATAGCTTTGTTAGGACAACTGAATAGTTACTTAGCAGCCTGAGCAGCCTGATCCAGGATCGGCGGGGAACTCTTTGGTGGCTGAGACCGAAAGGTGCACAGATATTTGTTGCCTTTCTTGAGGGGAGGAAGATCCATATGTAACATTTAAGTGGATCCAGAAAATCTGTTACAATTACCTCTGACAGGGCAGTGTGTATTAAATCACTGCCCCCTTACCTGATTAGGGACTGCGTGGGCAACATTTTTATGATTATCTTCCAGTGTCCTAAATCATGTAATCCCAGTACTTATTTAGGACGCACCTAGACTCCATTTCCTTCTGTGCATGAGGGACCCTTGAGCACCTGCCAGGGAACCCAGCCTTGCTCCTGTGCTCCCCCACGCCTGTACCGTTGCAGTAGTCCCACTCATCTCTGCTTCCATCTTGTCCTGGAATCCGTCTCCTGGAAGTTCCCTACGGGCCCTTATCATCATGTCTTTCTTTTGTCTAGAATGTTCAGTGTTCAGTAGCTGCCCCTGCCCGCGGGGTAGAATTTCAAGCTTCTTAAAATGGCTCAGGAGGTTCCTACCTGCTTCTTGGTTCATCGCTTACCACTCCCCATTTGCATGTTCTACTCTTAGAATCCCAATGCTCTGAGCTTTCTCCACAAAAACTAGGGAAATCACCCCATGTCCTTGTGAACATCCTCTTTAGCTGGGAAGCTCTTCACACTGTTCGTGTTCAATCCCACCACCCCTCTGCCCCTGAAGTTCACTGTAAGCAGCATCTACTCTTAAAGCTCTCGCCCATCCTCAGAATACAACTGAAACCTATAGGTTTGTTATAGTTGTTTACATAACTGGTGAGCTTTTTTTTCCTAATTCCTCATTTTACCCCAACTCTTCATTTTACTGAGCTCTACTACTCTTTCACACTCTGGAATCCTTTCAAAGTGCCATTAATATTCAGTCAGAATGATCGTGCCTGTGCTAAGAAAAATATGGACAACTTTTGTAGTATTCACTACCGCGTGTTATGATTGGGAGGGGTTGGCCGACTTGCCCTGTCAATGGCCAAATAATAAGTACTTTAGGCTTTGTGGGTCATATGGCTTCTGTCACAACTACTCAGCTCAGTAGTTACAGCAGAAACGCAGCCACAGAGAATAAGCAAACAATTTGGTGTGGCTATATTATAATAAAACTTCATTGATAAACACATATAGCCCAGGACCACAGTTTGCTGACTCCCTGAGTCATCTGGAGACTTATTTCTGTGGGGGAAGGTTTAGTCACATACTGTTCAGGTACAGAAACATTTTCCAAGTGCTTTGATCCCAGAAAATATCTTCTAATTATACATGGTCCTGAAGTAAATACTTTGAAGGATACTTGTACCATATCTTATTGTGCAGTTTTATCAGAAACAGAAGCTAAGGGAATAAGATTATATAAAAATTCATTTGCCTTAATAACAACCCTCACAGCTCAGCATATCAGGAGTTGCATCCCAAGTGAACCAGAAATTTCTATATGCTTCCCTGGCATTCAATAATGAGAGCCATAAACGTGTTCATACTCCTTACTAGTACAATAATTTTTAGGAAATATCCCACAGTAGTGACTCCAAGGGAACAAGTCCCTTGTGTGTGCAATGATATTTAGAATAGAAATATTCATTAACATTGAAATTCTAAAGTAACTCGGTTGGAAATGGAACCATAGCATGGAGGAATTCTGTAGAATCTTTTTATGTGGTGATTGTGTGAAGTGTATAGAACCTTGCAAATGTGCTCATTAAAATTACAGTGTCAGATGAAAAGAGTGCATTTACATGGTCTCAAGCATAAAAGTCAATATACATGAATTCCATCATTCAATATTCAGTAAGCATTCATTGATTAAGAGCCTACTATGAAAAAGTCTCTGCTCTAGCACTGGGAAGACAATAATGAATAAAATAGACCAAAATCCCCACCCTCATAGATCCAGTATTCTTAGGGGAGGGAGAAGATATTGAAGATCATAAAAATTTTAACAAATGATATATTTGGAAATTTAATATAAGATTCCCCCCCCCCATTAAACTGCTTGTATAAAAAAGCTTTCCCTCCTTTATTTGGTATGTTTCATATTTTAGGAATAAGAATTTCTCTGATCATTTCATTCATTCAACTGGTGTTCATAGAGTTCTTACTATGTACCAAACACTTTTCTGGGCACATGGAATATAGTGCAAACAAAACATACAGGAACACCTGTTCTCATGGAGCTATGGAGAGAGAGACCAAATATCAGACAAATAAATTAAATGTGTACAAGGTTAGAGGTGATGAAGGGGCAGAGGTAAGAAGGCAGGGTATGAATGTTGGGAGAAGGCAAACCTTTAGATTGAGATGGTGCCTTCTGAGTAAAAAGTTAAAGAAAATGTGTAAACAGTGTGACACTGGGTGGGGGGTAAGAGGAGAAGTCATTCTGGATAGGGTGATCAGCAAGTGCAAAGGCCCTGAGGTTAGAGTGTGCCTGACATCTTCAAGGAACATTAAGGAAGCCAGTGGCTAGAGTGCAGTGAGTGAAGAAATGAATAGCAGGAAATGAGATCAAAGGGAAAGAGAAGTCCAGATCACATCTGGCCTTTTAAGTCATTGGAAGGATGTTGGCTTTTATCCTGAATAATGAAAAGATGCTGGAGAGTTCTGAGCTGAAGACAGAGATGATCAGGTTTGCATTAAAGTAACAGCCACTGTTACAACAGACTTGAGGCTTTGTTTGAGGAGACTATCGCAGTAACCCAGGTGAGAGAAGATGGCTCAGACCAATAGGTTAGTTAAGGAGGGTGAGGATCTTAGGCTGTGGAGGCACAGGGGAAGGGTAGAGAGGCAGGAACCAGTATTCCCACTGCCAGAGCCCACCTGCCACGAAAGATTAGTAACTTGGGAGCAGTGACCATTTCTGAACTGTTACTATACCGCGTGTAGGAAACATGGTATCAGACACATACTAGGCACTTAATTTAAGCTGATTAAATGTTGCAAAACCAAAAAGAAATGTGAAACCATATCTCTATTTTGTGGCTGTCTCCTGTCACAGAACAGTCTCCCTACCACTTTGCCCTGAGTCATTTTCCCTTCTTTGTTTATTTATTTATGAATTAGCCCCTCCAGTGTTTGTTGATGTCCCAAGACTTCATTTTCAATGACCAACAGTAGGTGAAAATGACAAAACAGTATAGATTCCGTTAATCATTTCTTCTCATACTTATATGAACTGAAAGCACTATTATTGCCTTTTACTGTTAAAAAGCCTGATTATAACCAAATGTAACTTTTTTTTTTTAGAGAACAACTCAATTCTTTATTGAAGACCTATAACATTTTTTATGGGAACCAGAAAAATCTGCATATTGTATATGGACAGGTAAGCCCACCAAAGAAATACAATACGGTTTGATCCCCAGAAAAAAATTCCATGAAGGTATAAAGGAATCAGGATAAGTTGGAGTCCATAATCTAGCAGCACAAGTGGTCTGGACAAACAGGTGAATCTTTGACTTGATCATTATTTTTATTTTTAGGCTTTATCACAAGATCCCTGTCCTGGTACATGTGACTTTTTAAGCAGTTTTAGGGATAGGAAAGCATTTAAAATTATTATAATGAACTATTTACTTTCCATTTTTAAAACAATGTATAAAAATTATTTTGCACAGCAAATCCACCAGAAATCTATCATAATACTTTCTGATAAATGTACCAGAACGTATAGAGAAGGTGGTGTCGTCCCACAGTGACACCATTTGTAATAGAATTTGGAGATATCTTAAGTCTACACCAGTGGGGGATTGCTCAAATAAATATGATACGGATGATAACATAGTTTGATTTGGTCATTAAGATGCATCAGTTAGATTCCAATGGATGTGTACTATGTTAAAACAAATGTTAAGATGTGAAAGAAACAATTCAGAAAAGTCCTGAAACTAGAAAGCATTTTTAGGAGTGCAAATAGCAGGCTGTTTTACAAACTGGCCTTAGATTTTTCTTTTTTCCTCCTCTCCTTCTTTGAATGCTTCATTCTCCATGTCTCTCCGCTCAGTCTTGTAACCTAATGGAGCTCACTTCACATCTTTATGGTATCTTCCTGGTCCCAGGGAACCTTAGGCTTTTCTACCTCTGATTCAAATCTTCAAATTTGATGGTAAAGCATTGGCTTTAGGCTACTGTGATTTGGCTTAAAATTGCTGTTGGGACAGAAGGAAACTTATAAACTACTCTGGCCTTTACTAAAGAAATTAAGTGATTTAGGTCAATTGAACATTTCAGTTATCTTCCCAAATGTAATAGATAGAAGAAGGAAATAACTAACCCCTTTACAAAGAAATGGGTATAAATTTTATTTCAATACTGTCCTATATCTTAGATCTCGAATATATATAATTGCAAAGATAGTTTAGGAAAATTTAATAAAAAGTCAAAACTTTAAAAAATGATTGTTTATATTTTACTTGAAGCTTCTACAAAATTCACGATGTTAAGATATTTGTTTCCTTTAGGAAAATGTTTGAATTCTGATATTACAAACATGATTTGAGGCATGCTCTTTCCAATTCTATGAACAGTGTTCAACTTACAATACAAAAGTCATTTAATTTTTTTTTAATTACATGAAGAGAAGTACACAGTGAGACAATTAAGATTGCTTAATCTTTCCATCTTTACTTACTGGTCAATAAAGTCAGAATTCAGAATTTTCTAAGTATCCTTGGTTACAAACACAGACATTGTTCAAAGGGAAAATATGGAGGATAACATGTAGCTTTCTTCAACTCTGGCTAATTAAGCGAATAATGATTGTGTGCCATGTGCCAGACACTGTTCTAGAAGGTGCAGATACAGCAACGAAGAAACAGGAGAGAATGTCCTGCCGTTCTGCTTCTCACATTATAGAAGACAGACAAGAAACAAAATACGCAATATATCCAATGGTAATAAAGGCTGGGGACAGTAGCAAAGCGGGGATCTAAGTGGGGTGGGGAAGAGGACCTTTCAACCGAAGACTCTGAAGGTTGGGAATAAGCCAACTTTGCAGAAGTCTGTGGGGCCCGCATTCCAAACGGAGACAGCAGCCTGAGTAAGGGGCCAAGCCTGGCTTGTATAATTGATGTAGAACAGGGAAGTCAGTGGAACAGGAACCTTATGAGAATTGAGCATTAGTGGACAACACGGCTAGAGACGTAACTGTGGGAAGGAAAGCACCAGGGTGTGAGGGTCTTGGAGATCATTGTGAAGACCTTAGTATGTGCTTGGAATGAGGTGGAAAGCCACAGAAGAGTTTTGCATAGAACAGTGACATTATCTAAAAAGACTTATTTTAAAAGGATCTCTCTAGCGATGGGGAGTATAGGAAAGGGCAAAGAAGAGAATGAGAAAGGAAACTCTTGCAGTAATCCGAGCAAACAATGACAATGGCGTGGGCCGGTATCATAGCAGTGGATACAGTGAGTGTGGCCACATTAGGGACGTATCGTGAAGGCGGAGCTAATAGGATTTGCTAATGCACTGGATGTTGAGTGCAAAAGAAAGACGAAAGGCGACTCCAGAATTCCTGGCCTGAGCAACTGGAAAGATAGGGTGCTATTTGCCAAGATGGAGAAGACTTGGAGAGGAAAATATTTGTGGGAGAGAGATCAAGAGTTAATTAGGAAGATATTAAATTCGATGTCAGGTAGGCAGTTGGACACCTGGAGTTCAGGGGACAGTTTGGGCTGGGAATACAAAGTTGTAAGCCATTAGTTTAGGTTAATTTAATGTATAGGGATCCTTGAGATCACCAAGGATACTGGCGTAGATCTAGAAGAGAAGAAGCCTACAGATTTAGACGAGATTAAGTAAGTGTATATAAGCCTTCTGTGATCATTTATCTAGTTAATCTCTAAAGGGAGATGCTCTGTGAAATTAAAAACTATTCTGATACTCCTTGCATGAGAAAACCCAGCATTGTCTGATAGCAGTCTGGGGTATTGCTTTTTGGAAGCAAGAATTAGATCATTTTAGAAGAGCGGTTATTCTGTGAATTTTTGCTGTAAGGGATTAGTTGAAGTATAATTAAACAAAGAAGGGTTGCTCTGCATCAATAGCTAAAATGTAGGACCTGCATCATGCGAAAAACAGCTGAGTGGTAACCTGATCTCTCAGTAGTCTGAACCATGGACTCAGAAGTGGGAGAAGGAGCACATTTTTGTTTCAGGAGTGACTCAGAAATAAGTTTATCAGCCAAAGAAATACTAAGTCATAATGATTATTGAGCACTTATTAAATATCGGGTCCTGTGAATCAAGGATTATTATATGTCCCTTCTTCAGAAGCAGCACGTTTAAAGGTGCTCAGCATCTCATCCAAGGTCGCGCAGCTGGGAAGTGGCAGAGCCAGGGTTCGAACACAGGTCTGTCCGATTCCAGAGTCTGGACTTTTCATTACCTTCTCAAATAAAAAGTCATTTCTATTGAGTCATTTACATTTTCTAATTTTTTTTTTCATGTAATAGTAGTTATTGGTTGTTGTAGTTGTTATTGGATGGTTGGAATGTGACTCCTCTTCATTTCAATATTTTTTGAAATTTCTGTAATGACAACATGTTACTTTAATTACAGAAAGGCTTTTACATAGACTAGAGAAAATTGATTTCAAAATAAGTTCTATGGAACAATGCTTTGGTATTAGTATTTACATCTACAGAGTAAGTAAATGCTCACAATTGATTTTTTTAAAAAGATTTTATTTATTTATTTGGCAGAGATGGAGAGAGAGAGCAAAAGCTGACAGAGCAGCAGGGAGGAGAAGCAAGGCTCTCTCCAGAGCAGGGAGCCTGACCACAGGCTCCATCCCAGGACTCTGGGACCATGGCATGAGCTAAAGGCTGATGCTTAACCGACTGAGCCACCCAGGCACCCCTCACAGTACACGTTTGCATAGAATTTCCTTCTTTTGTTATATTTCCTTCTTTGTTATATTTCCAACTTAAAGACTAGTCAAGTGATTCTGACTTTTTTTTTTCAAATAAATACTTTGTTACACATTTAACAATGTTTCCATACATTTTTCGCTCGTTCTGCATAATTGTGAGTTTAAATACTCTATTCAGAAATGAAGAAACAGCCACTAAGTCTTTGAAGAGCTGTCCTCCTGATTTCTAGTTTAGTACAGCTTTTAGTTCTGCTATAATTTGAAGATTACAGAATTCATCTTTGAGCTCATTGAAGAATCATGGAGTTCAGAAAAGCATTTTCCACATACTGCGCCCTCTGGTGGGTATGTCGTTACCCATCAAGTACACCATGACTTGGGTGGTTTTAGCTATTACCTAAAATGAATTATTTTGAGGATAAATTGAAAAACCAAAGAACCCCACTGGAGGATTTATTTTTATTTACTAAGATGTCTTACAGACTTGACTTCTACATTTTCAGTTAAAAGATTTATCTTCTATAAGTAATACAAAAACCATATTTGAGCCAATTGGTTTCTTCCCCAGACAAAAGATGGAGAACCAATCGTTGAAGGAATGTTGGACATTTCCTGGGGAGTAAAACGGCCTATACAACTGAAAATCCAAGATGAGAAGCAAATCCCTTCTTTTACTAAAGTGAAGTCGCCCGATGTCTTTTCCGGAAGGTAAGCTGTCTTTCATGTTTTAACGTCTCAGAAGATGACCCTCATATTTACCTTCCCTTATTGTGTGGACTCTTAAAGATGGGAGCCTGAATGCTTATAATATGATCTCATCTGATCCCCAGCAACTCTGTGAAGTAGGTGTTCAGAGCCCAGGGCTCTGAGAGTTTGGGTAATTTGTGCAAAATCTCCAAATACTGTGTAGCAGACCTCAGGTGTACCCCTCTGCTGTGTTGCTTCTCTCCCAGAAGACTGAATTCCTTTATTAGAAAAGACAAAATATAAAGGCAAGATTCCATTAGGCCTGGTTACCAAAAGGGGATAAAGTGTAAATTTCTCCTCTCCTTGGAACAGAAGGCTCTTCCCGCTTTCTGGAAAGGAGCTTTAATTATGCCCCACCTGATTGTCCTGATCCTGTTCAACAGAGCACAGCAAAGTGCCCCTGAAGTTCAGCAACGGCACAAGGCGATCCTCTGTGTGGGTTTTTTACCCTGAATACAGAAGTTGGGCTGATTTTTTTTTTCATTATCCTCTGCAAATTTTAGAAAAATAAATATTCCGAGAAGGAATCGTACATACAATTTTTTTTCTTTTTTCTTCCTAATTCCCTACTTTCCTTCCTTTTTGATCCTCAACTTTCCAGCTTATCTCCCTGCGGTACATACGTGGAGGTACCGAGCCCTCTCCTTACCCATCCTGCCATGTATAACATCTATTTCCGGATAGGCGCGGGTCCTAGGAAGAGAGGATGAAGAGAGAGCCGGGGCTTTTTCCTTATCTGATCTTCCACCGTAAGCAGGGGGAGCCCACGCATCCACTTGTGTCTGGAAACACCACTGACACCCACTCTGATCTGCACCTGGCCGATCTGTTCAGACACGATGGCCCAGCAGCTCTGGGTGTTTGGCGATCCCCTCTGCATGCCATGCAGCACCTTCCTTGCCTGCCTCCTGGAAAGTCTCCCTGCTTTTTAGCATCCATTTGCCCGACTCCCTTCTCTCAGTCTTTTCAAACTCTGGTCAGGGAACAAGGTAACACATTCCCCAGAAAGCCTTTTCTGACCCTTTCATGAGTATGAGGTGCACTGACAATTTTTCTAGTCACTTCCAAAATACGTCATTAATTGCATTTTATGCACATACCTCTCTGGCCCGCAAGCTTTTTCAGGGTATGGAACATACCTTATTCATCTGTTATCTCGGTACTCCGTAGTGTGCCTGGCACGAGGAAGAAACTCAAAATAGAGTCTTGAATCAAGCCCACAAGCCCGGTACCTCTGCTCTCTTGTGAAAACTGTCTCCATCTACCACTTCTGACTAGTCTCCCATCCAGGCTAAGGGTTGCCAATGGGCGAAGGGTCCAGTGTTCTCGGAAGAGCAGAAGGGAGACCACAGACGTAGGCAGCCTGATGAAGCCGTGCATCCCTCACCTTCAGAGACCAGATGACTGATGGCGCTGTTGATTCTAAATGACTAGGAGCATCCTGTAAAAGGAAAAATTAACCCTGGGCTCTGCGTTGAGATTACTGTGCAAGATATGAATTTGGCAAAATGAGCTATCATCGTTCCTATGCCTAAACACTCATTTCAAAGTTCTCCGAGCAGCCGGTTGCTTTTGATGCATTTTCATTCTTTAAGTCATGAAAACTTAATAAGTATGGAGCATTAAGGGAAGATGTCAAAGAGATGCAGTGAGGTGCTTGAATGATCACGTGAAGTCTTTTTTTGAATGGCTACCCCAAGGTATTTTTAAATTTTCGAATTAAAATTCAAAACGCTTGTTCCTAAAAATCCTCAATTCGGGCACAAGTTTCAAGAAACCAGGTGGGCAGAGTAATACTGATGCCTCTGCATACACGGTGGTAGGTTAGAAACGAATATTCTCATGATGTGCCTTCCATCGACACCAATGGCATTTTTCAGTGTTTATCAGCAAGAACATGGCTGTGAACGAAACAGGAATGATCTTTCATTTCAAGTAGAGAAAGAATTTCCTAGAGAAGTTGGCTTACCCTTTACCACAGCATTGAAACTTCCTGGAACATTCGAAGTGAAGGGCACCCTCGTGGTGTATCAGATCCTTCTGGAGGTCGAGAATGATCAGAAAGAGATGCTGCCCCTCTCACACTCAAGACCAAGATTAGATTCCATGGTGGTCAAGTAGCCAAGAACCTTCCGTGGGAACCAGCTCAACACCCCACAGGAAGGGGCAGCATGATTTACAATGGCTGTTCCTTAGCCTCTGGTTTCCTACAGAACACAGGGCCACCTGAGGACCTATTTTGTGTCAGTCCGGTCCTAGACACAGTCACCCTGGCTGCCACCCATAAGGTGGCATCCACTTAAATTCCGAGCCATGAAGGAAATCCTGTGAGTAAAGGGGTGATTTCCTCATTCTCACTTCTTTTTTTTTTTTTTAAAGATTTTATTTATTTATTTGACAGAGAGATCACAAATAGGCAGAGAGGCAGGCAGAGAGAGAGGGGAAAGAGGCTCCTCGCTGAGCAGAGAGCCCGATGTGGGGCTGGATCCCAGGACCCTGAGATCACGACCTGAGCCGAAGGCAGAGGCTTAACCCTCTGAGCCACCCAGGCGTCCCACCCTCGTTCTCACTTCTCAGGACCCTTTTTCATCCTGGGCTCCTGTCTGTGGGCAGAGCTTCTCCCTCTGCTCCCACCTGGTCCCAGATGGGGGATCTGCAGTGGGTGGACGTGGAGGAGAAGCCGTGGAAGTTGTGTACTCGGCGGTGGGAAGGGCCTCGGTCTGGTCTTTCCATTCACCCACTGAGAGCATCATCAGCTCGTCAGGCTCACTTGTTGTAATTATCTTCGGAATGAGTCACCCTGAGTCAGCTTAGAGGGAGTGGCAGAAGCTTAAATACAAGTCAGTTGGTTTGAACCGTGACCACCTGTGATCCTTTATGGAAACGATCCTGTGGGCGGTACTTTGATCTTTCCTAGTTGGTACAAGTATTTTGTGTCGAAAATCTTCCAAAATTTTTCTCAAAAACAATAACAACCACCCAGCCTTACTGAGGTAATGTTTGCTTGCACCAGTTTTCAGCTCTGTTTTTTAATAAAATCAGCTTTGGCTCATTTTGTACAGATCGTGACAGAATGACATAGAGAACATTTGAATAACCTTAATAATGTAGTTGTTGTTTTTTTTTTTTTCTTACAGCACAGGTAGAAAAATGACCACATTCCATTTGTTTATCAAATTACTACCTCCTTTTTTATTTTGCATCTCCTCAGAAAACCTCCCCACAGTGTAAATTTACCAACCGTACACCCCCGGAAGCAGTCAGAGCCGCACTAACAGTCGTGTGCTTGGGCAAGTTACACTAGGAGACCCGCATCACGTTCCATCCAGTTTTCTTTGAACAGCTCTGGGTAACTGCCCTCAACTATAGTCATGTGCAACAGTCACATGTGGGTGACTTTGAATTACCCAGAGCTCAAAACTGATGCTTTCGGAAGTGGGGCACCTGAGTAGCTCCATGGGTTAAGTGTCTGCCTTCAGCTCAGGCCTGGGATCAAGTCCCACACTGGGTTCCCTGCTCAGCTGGGAGACTCCTCCCTCTCCCTCTGCCTCTCTCTCTCTGCTTGTGCTCTCTCTCACTTTCTCAAATAAATAAAACCTTAAAAGCACAACAAAAGACCCTGATACTTTCTACTAAGATGAGTTAGGGAGCAAAAAGGCCCAAACACTCATATGGTGAGCCATGTTTGTCCCCCTGAATTTGGAACCTTAAAGACAGGCACCACAACTTACTGAGAACACTGCACCTAAGAATTCTCCGAATACAATAGTAACCCAAAGCATGTTGGCAGAAAGAACACCTTTACATCTAAACTCTCCTAAGAGCATGGCGAGCTATCTGTGGAACAATGGATTGTGATGATCTCTACTAATTCTATTTGCACACACATTTTATAGAATCTATATAACCTTGCTTTCAGGTTCTAACTGAATTATTATATCAGATTTGCTTAAAAATCAGTACAGAAAGTATTTAAAACACATACTGACTGTTCTGGTATAAATACAATTTTAATAATATTAAAATTGTTATAATTTAGGGTATGCTTACCTATGGAGCCCCTCAATACTACATTAATACTATAAATCTGAAAAACACCATGAGCCTCATATAAATGGCATTGATGTCCTTACAAGATTTTATTACTTTTCAGGGGAATGACACGCTGGGGGGAATTTGATGATCTTTACCACATTAGTCATCTGGACAGGACCCAGATTCCAGCATCTGAAGCAACAAATTCCCAAGAAGGTAAGTACCAAATTTTTACCTAATGGAGAGACCTTTTTTTAATGTAAGGGGTGAATCTTAAATGTTTCTCTGAAATTTTAACATTTTACACACCACTAATTAATAAATCTCTCATATTAAAAACATCTCTTAGGATCATACTAAAGTTCCTACAGTGCTCATATGATGTTTAAGAACCTTACTTTACTATATAAAAATACAATGATTTTTAAAATTACATCATGTCACTTAGACTTACTAGATTAGCTAATGGTTTAAATAAACGTGTACATAAAATTCTTCAATATTTTCCTGAAGGATTAGGATCATTTGTTATACTCAGGAGCCTTTTATGTTAGACCAATCCCCTCAGGTTGGATTCGACATCTTTTTAGAAGTTGAATGATTTAGTTAGTTAATAGATATTTACATAGCACTCCTTCCCAGAAAGAGGAGGATATACTGGGATCACTGTATTTGAAAGAATTATTTCAAGCACTTATTATTTTTTTAAAGATTTTATTTATTTATTTGACAGAGAGAGAGAGAGAGATCACAAGTAGGCAGAGAGGCAGGCAGAGAGAGGGGGAAGCAGGCTCACCGCTGAGCAGAGAGCCCAATGCGGGGCTCGATCCCAGGACCCCAAAACCATGACCTGAGCCGAAGGCAGAGGCTCAACCCACTGAGCCACCAGGTGCCCCATCAAGTGCTTATTTTAAAAAGAGAAATCAACTTGAACATCAAGTAAGTTCATATCGAACTTGACAAACCAACGGTAAACAGCAGCTTCTACGACATGGGACCTCGGGAGCCATAATGACGACGTAATAGTAGTAATATTAGCAGCTGTCATTTACTAAGACCCTGCTAAGCGTCAGGCCTGATATTGTGTATCTTACATAGATTTGGTTTTCACATAATATATGGAATCCAAGGAGGGAGGAGCTGATGACTGAGGCTGGGAGCAGGGTTCCTCTTTCTTGGGTAGTCCTATTACCAAGCTGATTTTTTTTAAGATTTTATTTATTTATTTGACAGACAGAGAGAGATCACAAGTAGGCAGAGAGGCAGGCAGAGAGAGAGGAGGAAGCAGGCTCCCTGCTGAGCACAGAGCCCGATGCGGGACTCGATCCCAGGACCCTGAGATCATGACCTGAGCTGAAGGCAGAGGTTTAACCCACTGAGCCACCCAGGAGGCCCTATCAAGCTGATTTTAGACCAAAAAGGGTATCCTGCTGACATTAGCCTCATGAATCGATCAACAACTTTCCAATGTTTATTTATTTTTTCCATCACAGTCCTTCCTGCCATCTCCATAACAACCCATATTTAATAACAAACATGATGCTCCTTCCAAGGTTCCCTTATCTTTGTCTAATGGCTCTTGGCATCTTTTATATAAGAGTCCTTCCTGTCTGCCCTTTAAAAACACTCTTCTAGGGGCGCCTGGGTGGCTCAGTGGGTTAAAGCCTCTGCCTTCGGCTCAGGTCATGATCCCAGGGGTCCTGGGATCGAGTCCCGCATCAGGCTCTCTGCTCAGTGGGGAGCCTGCTTCCTCCTCTCTCTCTGTCTGCCTGCCTCTCTGCCTACTTGTGATCTGTCTGTCAAATAAATAAATAAAAATCTTTAAATAAAAATCAATAAATAAAAAATTTAAAAAATAAAAAATAAAATAAAAACACTCTTCTAAACCCAGGGGAAATCCAATGTCCCAGCATCAAAGATACCATAAAAACCTATCGATACCTAAGCACCAGTGCTAGAAGAAGATGAAATATCTCATGCCTATTGGATGACATGCTAATTACAACAGGAATTTTTTTTTAAATCCCAGGGTAAAATGGAATACTGTTTCCTAGTGTTTGAAAACATTATACTTCACTGCTTAGCTACATATTTTCTTATCAAATACATATTAAAATCCACCCAAGGAGGTAGGCGGCTAAATGATGTGGCCTTATAACCTTTATCCTTCCCAGATTATTTATCTTATCACAGTAGCACTCTGAAGCCTTACGCAGGAGAAGAGGCAGAATCCCCGTTGCTCTATCGAACCATGAGTGAAGCTACGCTGGTGAGAAAAAGGATGAAGCCTCCAGCGATGGACCGAAAAGAGAGACAGAAGCACAGGGTCTCCATTAACGGGCACTTCTACAACCATGAAGTGAGTGGTAGTTCCATTCGTGTCATTTCAAATAATGCCTGTTTCTCTAACAATGCCACTCAATTTGACTTACACTTAAAAATAGACACAATAAATAGTAGTCGTCTACTATTTATCACATGCTCTCTATGTGTTAGGCATTCAACTGTTTTAAATTGGATTTTGATGAATTAGCTCAATCTCTAAAACAATCCTATGAAATAGGTACTGTTACTTTCCCTCCCTTACACGCATCCAGTAAGGAAGGTTCGCAGAGGTGACGTCATTTGTTAGGGCACACTACTTTTAAGTAGCAGCTCTGAGCTTGAATCCAGCTTTGTCTGAGCCCAGAACTCCAGTATTAACCAATGCAGGGGGTGAACCCTGGCTCAGGGGCTGGCTGTGTGCCAAGCCCCGGGAATAGCAAGATGGCTCCGTCCAGGTCCCTGCCAGCACGGGGTTGGGTCTCGGGTAAGGAAACCAACGCATCAGCAAATGGCATTAGAATAATGTAAGTGCTACAACAGAGCTGAGTTCAAAGTACATTTGAACACCGTGATTTAAATAAAGAAATAAAGCCAGCTACAGACCTATTATTCCAATAAATCAAATTTCTCCTTTCTCCACGTTCCCTTCCAGGCCTTGTACATATATACATATTTTTTTATGCAAGCGTAGTTGTACTTTAGACATAATTTGTATTCTGATTTTTCACTTAACATGTTAAATTTATGAGCGCCTTTCCACAGTTTTTTAAGGCATTTCACTTTGCTGAAGGTAGGAAATATATCATTTTTTTCCTAGAACTCAAATTTTTCATGTCATGTACTTCAGCAATTATTCATCCATTCATTTAATAAATACTTAAAAAGCACTTACTCTGTGCCAGGTACCATTCTAAACCCTTTAATACGAAGTGTTAACTCGTTCCTCTGAAGCTTTTCTCCTGGAGGGCTTTTCTGCCTGATTCCTTCTACCCTTGGGAACACGGCTGTAGCATGCCTTTGGAGGCTGGTGGGGAGAAACCTCCCTTGTGAATTCTTCGCTCGAATTAGACATTTTTCTGGCTCCAGAATTTCCTCTTAGCCATAAAGTGATATTGATAGTCCCCTATAGTTGCGCAACTACCAATTGCCCTGGTTTCTATGCCTCATAATTACACTGTATCACCATCTTGTGGGGCTGGTTTGTGTTAAAGAAGGCTGTGAAAACCACCCTGTTCCAGACGAGCAGCTTCCAGACAGGCCCTCCTCCCCGTGCGAAGAATGACATTGGCCCTAAGTTGGCAGCACCGCGTAAGGTCTACATGCTTGGGTGCTGCAGCCCGACCACCCGCTTTCCAGTTCTTGCTGAGCAAAGTTACAACATACCTCCATCACTTAGCTGTCATTCCTTTATCCTTCCCACTTTGCAAGGTGGATGGGACTAAAAGGAATGAGGTAAGCTAAGCACTCAGCACAATGGCCCAAAAGAAGAATGTGATTTACATTAGCTTTATTGTTGTTGGTTAAAAGAGATCCAGCTGGAATGACACCGAGGTCCTGCAGATGCCTTTCGCTGCAATTTAATAAGTCAAGAAAACAGAACAAACCTCCAAGCCCAAAAAGAACTCTATCTGTGGATGTGCCATCAGCGGCATCTAGGAATTTAAATTGATAGAGTCGTAAGATGTGTTTTTATGTCACAAAACCCCACGAGAACACCAGTATCGTTAGGACATGAACAACACCCATATTAGAGGCTCAGATGATGACATCTGTACATAAGTTAAACTACTGACTTGACCTGTGGTGTATTTCTATGTGTACAATAATAATAAATGATTTTCTTCCTATTGTGTGTTTTGGCCAACAAAACTGATCTAAACCTCTGACAAACACGATTCCAAATTCATTGTATGTTGGCAGTTTGGCAGGGCTCTTGGAGACCATCTAGTCCCACTCTCTTATTTTATAAATGAAATCCTAAAGAAGACTCTTCAGGCCTTAACGTCTAGTGGGTTGACACAGTTGAAGTTGTAAGACATTATGATCTAGGTCTCCGAGTCCTGATCTTCTGCTGTTGCCAAACTCCATGAAGATTCTTCCTATAAACAAAATCAAATCACATATGTTACCTACCCTCCCCTTGGTGCCAGACGATATATGGGTCTCCGGGTGCCATCGAGCTCATCAGCACAGGTCGTATGTGACACACAGTGACTCATCAATGCCTCACAATGTGCACAAACATTGAATTCTCTCATCTTTAGCAAGGGTTTATTCCAGACATCCTCCATACATCTACTTTGAAAAATTATTTCCGTCTCCATATTTCTATTCATGGAGATGCTATGAATATACGCACTTTATGACATTTGCTTACCAATTTCCCAGTATAAGGCTCATCTAACGTTCCATCGAGACCTAGACCCCAAAACCCAACCATCTCTGAACCCACCTCATTTCTAGAGTCTGGGAACACTATTCATGTTACTTTTCATTTGTGTTTAGGTATAGTTGATTAAAATCTTGAACCACAGGGGAGAATGGTATGATTATCTAGTGAAAATGTTTTGAACATCCTCAAATGATGTTTTACCTAACTTACTCTAGAAACAATGTAAAGCTGCTTAAAAAGATACATGATATCCCAACAATAACAAAGAAAGCGAGCACAAGAGAACAAAATTTTTTAAACTGGTGATTTGGGATTTTTTTTTTCCTTTGCGCATAATAAGGCCAGGTTCAACATGTTGATTCTTGTTAGTTTGATGTAATTTTAAGAACTTTGTTTTCTTCCCAGACATCGATTTTCACTCCAGCCTTTGGATCAGAAACTAAGGTCAGAATAAACAGTAATATGAGGACTGAAGATGTAATAGAGCAACTTCTCCAAAAATTTAAGGTGAACTTTATTATGAAACTGAGCTATAACTCTCTTGTATATAATTTAACTGTACATACAAAAATTCACTCTTCTGATAAAGACCTATGAACATGTAAATCTAAATTAAGTTGTTCAGTTCTGAAGAATTCTTCTTATGTATCTCACACCTTTTTCTTTTTTTTTTTTTTTTTAGATTTTATTTATTTATTTGATAGACATCACAAGTAGGCAGAGAGGCAGGCAGGGAGAGAGAAGAGAAAGCAGGCTCCCTACTGAGCAAGGAGCCCAATGTGGGGCTCGATCCCAGGACCCTGGGATCATGACCCAAGCTGAAGGCAGAGGCTTTAAACCACTGAGCCACCCAGGCACCCCATCTCACACCTTTTTCTAATTGAGCTTGAGAAATTACACTATTCCTAGGGAGCAGAGAAGTTTTAGTGTATAAAAGTGCAAAATGAAAGTGAGGAAAAAGGTACATAATTTGGGTCTGGTTGGCTTAGAAAACATCTGATAATGACCAGTCAATCAAATATGAAAGAATTCATGTTCATTTATTTTTCTCCATTGACAGATCGAAAATAGTGCCCAAGATTTCGCACTTTACATTGTTTTTGCAACAGGAGGTAAGTTTGATCACTCTTTTTTATAGGATTCCAGCATGTCGTAGTTTTCTGCCTCCGGCTGAGATTCGGTGGAAGAAAGAAAGAAGGAAGGAAGAAAGAAAAGAGGGAAGGTGTTTTAGGTTATTCATGTCTCACAGTTTCAGAGGAAGGGGACTCAGTAATAAGGTATCCCAGAAGAGCTTATAATACAAAACAGTTCGCTTGTTGGCCAGACGTTAAATTACCTGAGTGGCGGTCAGGGCACAGGAGTGCGAGGTGGGGGTGGGGGGTGTCTCTGGGAGGTTCCCAAGAATTGTTCTGAATTGATATTGTTGATTCCTATACCTCTTTCTGTTCGGCTTCCCCTTCTCGTTCTCTTACTGGAGCCATTCATCAGCGCAGACCACTTCTCTCTGATCTTGTTCTTACCGCTTTCTTTGCACAGTTTCTGCCACACTGTAGGAGTGTTCTCTCTCCCTCAGTGGAAGAAAATATGCACAACTCGGTGGTAGGGAGCAAAGGTTGGCAGGAAGACATTGAAGACATTGGGGAGAGGTTATATGTGGGGTGCTGAGAGCAGGGATGAAAGAAAGACCAGAGAAAAAGCTAAGGCAAGACTGCAATGAGTTTTTTGAAAACCCTAAAACTGAAAGAAATGTATGTTGAATTATAGAAATATCTCCAGTCATAGGCTGAGTATCAGAATGAGCTGGAAATTGAACGGTATAAAAATAATATGTTTCGATGCCAGGACAACTGAAGAAAATGAAAATTGGGTCTTTGAAAATATACAAAATTAAAGCCCTTACAAATTGAGAGCTTAAAATATAAGAAGTACAACTTTTAAAAAATCTAAGGGTGTGTGTGTACAAATATATTCATATTCTACTTGTTTAGGAAAAAACTAAAAGGTATAAAATAAAAAGCAGAAATAGACTATATAAAAATATAAAAGATACAAATAGTAGATTATGAAAACTGTCAGGTAAAAGGTTAATACCTATAATATCAGAGTTCTTGTAAAATGATCACAAAAGACAATTCAATGAAAATAGAACCCACAATGCAATATTATCTCACATTTAGCTGATTGGCAAAATGTTTCAGGATTCTACCTATGTCTGGTGTGGTGGAGGGTAAAAGGATATTTTCATGCAATTCTGGTGAAATATGACTGTCTTTACTTTCTTGGGACTCATTCTAACGTTATTAACATTCACAGGATAAATATCCTTTAACCTGGCAATCCCACTGGTGAGAATCTACTCGACAAAAATAAAAGGACTAGTACCTATAGATTTACGTGCAAGGCTATTTTTAATTAATTAATTAGCTAATAATTAATTAATTAAAGACGAAGTCACCTATTGTAGGAGGATGATTAAATAAGTGGTTATTCCGCAGCCATTAAATGGAGTGTGTTAGATGTATACCAGTTAAATGGACGGAATTTCATAATATCAATTACATGAAAAAATGCAACATGCCTATAAATGTATATACTTTGATCCGATTTTTGTAAAATAATGACAAATCCCATCTTAATATGTAGTATATAAGATTGTATGATCAGGGAGAAAGGTATGAAATAATAAATATCAAATCACAAACATTGATTACCCAGCTAGGAGGAAAAGAGGAACATAAAAGTTAAAAAAAAAAAGATAAATCATTTTTTAAAACATGACTACAATAAAAATAGCAAGTTTCACACGACCCCCCTTATGTATTGTGTGTTTATGTGTGTGCATAAAGACGTATTCTAAGGGATGGCCACATGAAGGGTAAGGCTGATTCTCTCAGAGTTCTGGGATTCCAGGTGATTTTTACTTTCTGCCTTGCACTTGTCTCTATAGTTTCAATTTACAATAGCACGTATGTTTTTTTTTAAACTTTATTGAGGAATAATTGGGAATAATTGACAGATACAATTTTATATAGAGTATGATGACTTGATATACATCAAATGATTGATGTATATTTACATACATTTTACATTACATTTACAAACATTTACATTATGGGATATTACTAAGATCGAGATAATTAACACATCTGTCACATCACATAGTTAAAGCTTTTCACGTGTCTGTGAGAATGCTTCAGATCTACTCTCAGAAACTTTCGAACATACAATACCATAATATTAACTCTAGTCACCAAGCTGGACTTTAGGTCCTCAGAACTTACTCTTCTAATCATTGAAAATTTGTACCTCTTTTCTCTCCCTGGCAGCAGGAGTTATTTTTATAATCGGGAAAGAAAATGTCTATTTTCACTGCAAAAATGTAGGTCTTTAAAATTTTATCTGTAAAAATCACATTTCATTTTATTTTTGGTGTCAAAAACTCTTGTACATAAAATCTAGAACAGAATATTATCATAACTAGCACCTTTTAGGGGTCAGGAACAGAGAAAGGAATGGAGCCTCCAGCACCTGTTTGGTATTAATCTGGAAAATAAAGACGTGTGCATTTTAACACCTTGTATTGACTAAGCCCATGATCTGTAACAGTGTTTTTCAGATTCTAGTGCATTTCAGAATTACCTGAGAAGTTCATTAAAAATACAGATTCCTAAGCCACCCAGTCTGGGAATATGTATTTCTAATACTTACCCCAGAAGCAAATTCATGAAGCAAGAAACCTTTCTCTGTGATACTAAGAGTGCAACAAACAGGATGCAAAGCCAAGTTAATATAAGATGTAGAGATCAGAAGAGGATTCTAGTAGGTTAATAAGATGAGCTGAATTATCAGGCTTCTCCCTTGCTTCAGAAATGTAGAGGAATTAAAGTGATGAACTCTGTCCGTGGAAACAAGAGTGGATAATATTACTTTAATTGTGCTCTAGATCCTCTCCAAGTCCCTCCCAGGGGATGAGAACAGTTCTGATTCTTAGACCTGTTAAGGGCCCAAGGTAACTGATTGCATACACGACAATGCAGAAAAGACTAACTGGTCTACCCTTTTCCCTTTCAGTCTATTTCAACATATCAGACAGACTGGAAGTCAGACCATGTCACATCACTTCTCATATCCTCCAGGGGTCTCTCTTCCCACAGGAAGGCCAGAGTTTTATGCTGGTCCCGCTACATGTTCTCTTCAACTTCGAATAACCCTTCCCTCATCTTCATGTTACCCACCATGTTCCCTGGCTCTTCTTGGATAGCATTAGGCATGCAGTGACCTGTAGGGTGCCTGACTTATTTACTTACTCTGACTGGGACACACTTCCCCCAAATAGCTCCATGGTTCCATACCTCATCTCTTTCAGTCTTTATTCAAATATTACGTCTTCAGTGAGGCCTTTCTCAGCCTCCCTATCTGTAATAGTATACCTGTCCTGTGTACACACCTATTTATACATACACATTCTTTCTACCCCGATCCTTGCATTATTTTTCTTCTGAATACTTATCACTAATACATGACACGTTTTACTGGTTTATGTTCCTCAGCATCTGTGTCCTCAGAATGTAAGGTCCACGAGAGGAGTGATTTTTATTCTGCTTTGTATTATAAAGTGCCCAGCACAGAAAACAATGCCTGAAACAGAGTAGGAACTCAAAAAATATTTGAGAGAAGAGGAAAGGAGATGAATGCAAGGGCACTGTGTTCTTCTCATGTTTCATTCTGGTAAAAATAAAATCACGGATGTGAAACTATTTTGACAGAAAGTTGGAAGTGCTTAGATGGGTGGAAATTTGAAGTTCTGGGAATATACCAGATTGGAATTTATTTTCTTTCTCATCTCGTTCTTATGGCAGAATGAATGAAGCCCTCAGATGAATGAAACAATAAAAATACCCATGATGTGAAAAACATAATGAATATATTTTTTCTTAGATTTTATTTATTTATTTATTAAAGAGAGAGAGCGTGTATGAGGGAGGGGCAGAGAGAGAGGGAGAAGCAGACTCCCTACTGAGGAGAGAGCCCAACAGGGGCTCAACCCCAGGACCTGGGACCATGACCTGAGCTGAAAGCAGATGCTTAACTGACTGAGCCACCCAGGTGCCCCTATGAATATATTTTTAAGGAAGATCCAAGGATTGGATTGGGATGAGCAACAAGGGAGTCATTGAAGATAATTACAAAGTTTTGGACCTGAACAACTGGGAAGATGAAAATATAATAACTGAACTAGGAAAGAATCAATAAAAATTTGTTGAATGAATGAGTCATAATTTCTGGGGTGTGTTGCTTGATTAAAGCATAAGTGGAACTGGAGATTTGTCTGATTATCCGAACCAAAGGCAAGGCTGAATTATCTGAGATACAAATCAAATTTAAGAGATAGCAAGAAAAAGGAGTCCATTTGTAGTTTTTTTTTTTTTTAAGGTTTTGATTTTAATTCACTCATTTGAATGAGTTCCTCCTGTTGTATGTTCTTTTTAGGTCTTCTTCCAATGTGAGCTAAAAAAGGAAAATGAATGGATAACCTATCTTTCTTCTCCTTCTCTAGGATGGATTCCTGCCCATCGTTGATTTTTTTTTTTTTTTTTTTTTTTTTCACTTGCAGAGCGGAGACGGCTAAAGAAAACAGATGTCCCGCTACTGCACAGGCTCCTGCAGGGACCTTCCAAAGAGAATGCTCGCATTTTCCTCATGGATAAAGATACAGAAGAAATTAGCAGTGAAGTATGGATGCTGTCACCCTGAATCTGTCTTTGCTTCCTCCTGACTCAGCTCCTCTCGCAGAATCGGCTTCCTTTTTTGTTTCATGTTGTTGTGGTTTTCCCTCCCTTTCCAGGTGGCTCAGTACATTCACTTTCATTTTTCTCTCCTGGAATCCATCCTTCAAAGACTAAATGAAGAAGAGAAGAGAGCGATCCAAAGAACAATAACCAAGTAAGTCAGGAGTGTGCGTGCCGGTGCTTACTCCTTTAACAGGTCCAGTGCACAAAACGTGTTCAATTTTTCATAACTCTCTTTCTCCTTCTCATTTTCAGATTCAGTACAGAAAAGGCTGCTATACTGAAATGTCTTCAAAGTAAACGGGTAGTAAAAACGGAGACAACGGTTTAGCAGTACAAGCTGCAATTGCCGAAACACTTCAGCTGAATCAGGGGGATATTACTATTTGATGAATGCATACATTCGACCCTTGCATTCATTCAAATACATATGAACTTGGATCTGTAGGAAATTGAATGTCGAAAAAGCTTGTCTCCCTTTGAAGCGATGAGGTTAATGAGGGTTCACAGTTGCACTGAAAGGGTCTTGAATTTAGTTTCAGTAACTGAAACAGGCTTGGATACTGTGTATTCCAAATACTTTAATAGTAAAACACACCAATGAACTCAAATCTAAATGGTGTTTTCAGATGTCATGTCACTTGAACTTCTTTTAGCTCAAAGTATTGAGAGAACTCGAGCCTCATCACCGGATTCTCAGAAATGATTCAGAAGTATAAGTTACCAGCTCTCGAAACACAAAAGGAGCACATTTTCACCCAATCAAGGAATTGGAGGGAGACAGTGCTTCGCAGCTCCCTGAAAACTCGAGCATCTTTACAAAATCCAGGACTGTCTTTATATGGTCAGTGGCTTTGGCTATTGGTAACATCAGAGCTATCTGTCCTTTGGGATGGAAACAATTATGGGCCCTGTTAAGAAATCCAAATTGCAATTTTCTCAACCTGAGCCCTTTTAGTCCCTGCTCTGTTCTATTCATAACTTTCCAAAGTATTCTTAAGCATTTTTAAAGTCAGTTGAATTAGTTTTCTTTATTTTTCCAAACAAGTTTACCACAGAGACTTAATATATCTAATCTGCTAGAACAAGATTTGGCCCACAGTAACCATTTGTTGCCGAATGAAAAGATCAGATAATGCAAAATTTGTAGCGGAAGGTAGGCAAGGAATCTGGAGCTCTGTTCTTTTCCTTCAAGACAACTCATTCCAGGAGGTAACTCTCAAGGTACCTCAAAGTCTGCTAAAACCAATTTGAAAACAAACACAGAGAATGCCACAAGTATCCTCTATGATTTTATTTATGAACTCTTTATTAGAATGGAGTTTTATGCAACACTGTTCCGTTCTCTAAACTATGTCCATTTGCATTCCTCTTAAGCATTATATTAAACTGTTTGGGTACATTACATGTACTAAGGGAGAAGGGTTGTCTGTAGTAAGCCCAAGTTGCAAGATTAATTATCAAAATTAAAATGCGACACCTTTTTAAGACAAAGTGTCACCAAAACCGAAACCTAAGCCAGATGAAAGCAAAAGTGTGCTATGACCTTTAAGCTCTAGGAAATCTTTTCTTGAAGAAAACAGAGGCTAGCGTCATTATCTTTCCAGCTCTCAGTTCCTAAGAAAATGGTCTCATCATGCCAAAATGGGGCAAATGAAGATATTAACATTCGGTATACTTTTAAGTCGTGTAAAGTACCTGCCATAAAGGACAGAAGATTAACCATTAATATTTTGAAGCTCTACAAGATGTGTAAGAAAAATACCAAGACGTGGGAAGGAAGGAAGGAAGGAAGGAAGGAAGGAAGGAAGGAAGGAAGGAAGGAA
>NC_081557.1:261580686-261599513 GCF_022355385.1 Mustela nigripes | reverse complement strand
AAGAAAAGAGAAAGAAAGAAAGAAAGAAAAGCCACATAAAAAGTAAAATCACAGGAGAGGAAACACAATAGCTACTCCGTGTGTGTGAGGGTGAGGGATCTTAGTGGTGATGCACTGTGTCCAATAAGGAGGCAGAAACAGTTACTGAAGCAGGAGAAGTTTAATGTAAAGAATCAAGCTGTGATGATAGAAAGAAAGAGACCTCCAAAGTGTCCCCTAAGGCTGAGGAAGAGAACCCCAAAAAGGGAAAGTTTGGAATCAGGGCTCAGGAATTCGCCCGAGAGGCTGTGGTTGCGGCCCGTGGGAGAGGGACGTTTGCTGCCCGCCAGCGCCAAGGTCGTCGTAGGACAAACCGCCCTGGGGGTGCGGAGCAGCTGGGGAAGCGGGCAGCTGTGCAGAGGGCCGTAGGGATTCTCCGTAGGCCCACGGCCCAGATCGCACAGTGTCTGCGTCTGGAGGTCTGCGGGAAGTTTGGGGGCCCAGAGAATCGGGGGCCCGGTTGCCGGTGTGCCTGGACCGGGAGCTCAAGGGGCTTCCTGCGTAGGAACCGGGGCCACGCTGCGGGCGATGTGGGCGGCGGTGCCTTCGAAGCCGTGGGACCGAGGCTGGGCACGTGGCTTCCGAGATGGCCACCCGGGGCGGAGGGTGCGACGGTGCGAGGGTGCGGGGGCGGGGGGGGGGGGTGTCCCCGTGCGCAGGCGTGACTGAGGAGGGCGCAGAGAGCCGCCACCGCTGGAGGCCCGGACCAGCGCTCTGCTCCAGGCCGTGCCACCGCAAACCAGAGCAAAGGCGGGAGAAGGGGCTGGGGACACAAATGGGAAAGAAAGCTGCACCCTACAGGCGATGAGCCCTGCAGAAGGCCTCTGGGCAAAGCCGTGGACAAAGAAGCGCAGCTCCCCGAAGCCTGGCCAGTCCGCCCCTGGCGTCGGGGAAGCCCAGACGCCCGCCCGCGGCGCTTCTCCGGCGCCCTCTACTGACAAAGCACGGCATCGTGCCAAATGCGCAAGAAACCCACTTCAAGGTCCATAACCGTTTTCACAGAACCAACAACAGTGAACGAATTGGGAGCCCAGAGTCAATTAAATAACGAAGATGTCAACAAAATACCAAGTTTAAAAAAAGCAAAATGCACTTTTTGATCTATTCGCAAAGATTAAGAAATGATATTAAATAGTCAACAAATGACAATCAGACCCCTGGTAGAAATACAGATGGATGTAACTTTTCTTGAAAGCAATTTGGTGGTAAATTCATCTTATAATTCAACTTATAGAATCTTATAGTGAAATAAACAGGCATAGAAAGACATTATGCAAAGATACTTATTATATTGGTTTTGTGGTAAAAGGAACTAAATAGCCTAAATGATCAAAAATAGAAAGCAAATGATTAGAGAAGGAAAAAAAATTTACCCAGAGAATAGTATGCAGCTATTAGAATTATGTTTCCAAATAAACTTTATAGAAGAAAATTCTTCTTACATATCTAGCTAAGGATATACATACAAATATTCAAAATATTTTATCCATAAAATAGGTTTCTGCGTGTGTGCACACTCATATTTGTATCCACACAAACCAAAAACACATTAAATGTGGTTATATCTGGGTTAAAGAATTTTGGGTGAATTGTTACTTATTTTTCCATGCTTATTATTTTATAATAAACACTTTCCAAATTAGGAATAGAGAAATTATGATTAAAAAGTTACCAACCAGGGGTGCCTGGGTGGCTCAATGGGCTAAACATCTGACTCTTGGTTTCCACTCAGGTCGTGATAAAAGGGCGTGAGATGGAGCCTCACACTGGGCTCTGCGTTCAGTGTGGAGTCGGCTTGAGACTCTCTCCCTTTCCTTCTTCCCCCTCCTCTGCTCCTCCCCTGCTCACACATTCTCTCTCTCCCTCTCTCTAATAAATAAATAAATCTTTTAAAAAAGGAAACTTACTAACACAAAGTAGCAAGTACATGTAAGCACAGAGTCCTACTAGATGCCAAAACATCAGAGTATTTAGTAAGATATTAACTTCACTTCTGTGGTAGTTTTAAAATGTTTTCATAAAGCCTTTGATATTCCTCCTTTCAAGAGGTCGGACCTAATCCTTCTCACCGTGCAAATGGACCAGACCTAGTAACTCAATCCTGATGAAGAGAGGAAAGCAGAAGGGACAGTGTGGGACTCTGGGACTAGGTCATATAACACTACGGCATCCTCCTTCCTCACTCTCTTGGATCACAGGCTCTGGGGGAAAGCCAGCTGCCATGCTGGGAGCAGCTCTTCAGAAAGCCAGAATGATGGGAATGGAGACTTTTGCCAAAGTCAGCAACAACTGAGGCCTCCTGTCCCCAGCTAGATGAGTGGGTCATGTAACTGTCCCCAGTCAAGTCTTCAGATGACATAGCCCTTTGTAACCATTTGACTACAGCCTCACAAGAGACCCCGAACCAGAAAACCCAGCGAACCCACTCCTGGATTCCCAATTCTCAGAAAACCTATGAGATGAGAAATGTTTGTTGCTACTAAATTTTAGGGTAATTTGTTACATGGCAATAGATAACTGATACAATTTCTAAGACAAAAATTTTTCAGAAGTATCTTTGCATAATATAAGAGTATAAAGTTTCATCATAAAACTCTTTATCCTTGTTCAAGGTGGTTCAAATATTTCACTACCAGTTACCTATTAGTTTAGATTCGATCCCAGATAATGTTAATACTTACTAATGGTAGAGGACCTGTCACAGTCACCTTATACTCTTTGCTGTACTTAATGTTATGTCTTGTGTATAGGAAGTGCTTGATAAAAATCAATTGAATAAAAGACTTAATGACTTAGTGAATCAGTGAGTAAAAGAATGAGTGCATGAATTAGGAAATACTTTTTTCTAAGTATCTCCTGTATATATGCCTCCTTTTCACAAATCTGACCCAGTAGCTAAAGAAATATAGAATCTTTTCTGAATGGTTTCCCCGAATTTGATGGCATAATTTATTGTCTCTTGGCTCTGTGAAGTATTCAGTTAGGCCATGTTGCTGTGGAATTTTGTTTAGGGCCATTCATGTCGGTTTCAGGAACTGAAGGAGAAAGAAGTCCGTTTTCAAGGCTTGATGAGGTGGAAAACATGGCAGGTTTAACTGCTACGTGGCTTTGTCTACATGTGAAAGGAACGGCGTGGGATTAGGACAAAACCCTCAGCGGCATCCATGTGTCTTCTAAATAAGAAGAGCTAACGCCTATTAGATAGAGTGGTTTGAAATTGTCGAGATTTAACCTACAAAAGCAGCAATTTCAGATTACTCTAATCACACTAATGGCACTGCCATTTACCAAGTAGTATTTTAAGCTTTACGTATATTAGCTGAATTCGTGTTTATTATAGTCCCACAAAGAAACGGCCCTTTCAGCCCAAGGTCATAGATGAAGTAGAAAGCCAGCCATGGAGAAGTTAGGAGATGTGCTAAGGTCTTTAGGAGAAGAGTTAGGTAGGATGTGAGTCACGCTCCAGAATCCACCTTCTTCACCGCTGTAATCTGTCACCTCACATTCAACCAGACTCCATGCATCTGACAGTGACAGCTGACAGTCTGACAGTTGTCAGACACATCTGACAGTGACGATCTGGTAGTGACAGTCTACTTCCGAAGACAGTTGTGAGAGCTCTAGGAATCACACATGCGAAGGCCGGCCCTTGACGCGTAACAGGTGTGATAGATCTTAGCTGCTGTCGTAATTGAACTACAGTGTGCTCCCCTCCCCCACCATTGTATCCCTATTCTCCACTAGGTCTTACCGCCCGCAGCTAATTAAATTTTTTTTTAAGGATTTTATTTATTTATTTGACAGACAGAGATCACAAGTAGGCAGAGAGGCAGGCGGCGGGGGGCAGGGGGAACAGACTTCCCGCTGAGCAGAGAGCCCGATGCAGGTCTTGATCCCAGGACCCTGAGATCATGTCTGAGCCGAAGGCAGAAGCTTTAACCCACTGAGCCACCCAGGTGCCCCTATTTAATTTTTGTCTTAAAACCAGCCAGACTGAATCACGCACCATTCCCCAAAACACCTCATCCCCCATCCCACCACACCGTATCTCTGTATGTTCAAATCCTGCCCAGTTTCGAGTCTTTGGCAAGGGTCATTCCTTCCGTGACGTTTCCCAGTCTCTGGGACACTGTGTGATCTTAGACTCCAGTGCATCACGTTCTCAGTTCGCTCTGCTCTCATGACACTGGAAATTTGAAATCTGCCCTTTGTTATAATTCCTTATGTGTCTGTGTCTCACATAATTCGTTATTTATCTGCTTTTAGTGTATTCATATGATGCTCTACAGCACCAAGCCATGTATGGAATATAATAGAAACTTAAAAAACATTTCTTTGCGTCTAATTTGTTAACGTATATGAATGTGTCAAAAATCACTGGAGTGAGGAAAAAGTATTTAAAATCAAGTAAGTTGGGGGTGCCTGGGTGGCTCAGTCGGTCAAGTGTCTGACTTTGGCTCAGGCCATGATCTCAGTGTCCTGAGATCCAGCCCTGCATCGGGATTCACCCTCAGCAGGGAGCCTGCTTGTCCCTTTCCCTCTTCCCCTCTCTCCTCCCATTTGTATTCCTGTGTACGTGCTCGCTCACTCTCTCTCTCAAATCAAATAAATAGCTAATTAAATAAAGTGAACTGTAATGAGGATTAAATTTTTTTCTATAATCAAAATAAACGCACTTATGTAGTAAACCCTAAAACATCACTGCTTAGTTTTTAAAAAAACTTAAAATTTAAAAAATCTGGAAAAACAAAAGTAAGTCCAAATGATAAGTTCATTATGTCATTTATGCCAGGATTTCTGGGGATAAGACTGCTATTACAAGTCATCACTGAAATCTTGAGTTGGTAAATATCAGGACCCCTGGGTTGCAATGTCAGCATCACATATATGGGGTAAAGATAAAAGATGGAAGGGTTAGGGAAAAATGGGTAAGGAGCTCAGAGGTCAATTTAAAAATTTAAAGAAGGGAGCACACACACTCCCTTTATATATACATAAAATATATTAACTATAGTATTATGTATTAATAAATTATTAATATAATATCATAATTAATAATAAATTAATAAATAAACAATATAATGTAATAAATAATATACAAATAAATTAATGAATAATTGATGTGTTGATATATTTATAATATAGTACATTCCATATATTGTATATTTTATATATCATATAATATACTGTATATTCAAGGAAAGAGAGATGAGAGAATGAGATGGACAGGAAAGAATGAGAAACTGAATGAACATGGGAGGCATCCTTCCAAGGCCGAGGCTTTAGTTGCAGAGTCAATGGTTAAAGGAGACAGCACTAGATATTTGTTTAACTGTTCATGGGAGGAAATAGCCATTATCTCCTCAATACTGTGAAGTTGAGTTTTCAGATCCTGTTCCTTGACTTGCCAGAGGAGCGCTAATGCACTAGGGAAGAGCCCAGTTTCTGGAGCTGAATGGTCTAGATTTGCCTCCTGGTTCCAAACCACCTGTGAATGCCTGAGCAAGTTACTTAACCTCTCTGCACGCAATGTTTTCGTCTGTAGAATGGGAAGGTTAGTAATAGCACCTGCCTCATTAGATCGTGATGAGGATCAAATGAATTTTTTCCTGGTAAAAACTTAACAGTAGTACGTGGCACACAGCCCCATGCTGGTTGTTAGTACACAGCCCGAGACAGCGAGCCGGAATTACGTCTGACTATGTGTCTTTAGGACACCGGTTGTTGCAAAAGCAAACTTAGTTAGCACGTAGGTGACAAGGTACCACCCACAGGACCTATTCCTCACCTCAGTCCTGACCTTTTGGAGCTTTGCTAGTAACTCAAAGACTCTTGGCAAACAGAATGTTAAATATTTTCTTGATTTCATAATGTGTTCAATGCCACAGGCATGAGGCAAAGTCCTGATAGTTCTAGTTTAACTGATGCTGAAAGAAAGAGGCAAAAAGAAGGAAACGTATGTTTTCACCAAGTTCCACCGGAAGGTAAACCTTATGAAGACAGGAATTTTTTTTCTGTTCTGTTTGGTCACTGGTGGGTCACAAGCTCCTAGGACTATGACTTGTACCCAGCAGATACCCACTAAAAATCTACTGAATGAATGAATGTTGTAAGTGCTTCCAAGTACCTTCCAGTTCTACACCTTCAAAAAAGAAAAAAAAAAAACAACAACAAAAAAACAAAAACCAAACAAAGACAGTTATAAAGGTAACTTATTATAAAGCACATTCCACTCAGTTCAGCAGGGGAATAGACAGAAACTTCAAAGCTTCACTTGGGTCTTTTACACTCTGGAAACCCAGCAGCCAGTTCCCGGCGAGATGTGGCAGCCCATTACCTCTATCTGAGGTTTTGAAAGGCCCCTGAGATTTCATATTTCTGGTGCAGCTCCTGAGAGGCTGGAAGCTTCTGGGAGAACGGAAGAATGTCAGCTGGTTGTACGAGGGTTACGGTAAGCAGATTTCTCTGCTAAGCAGGAAAGGAGGGATTTAGTGTAGCCTGGCAAGGATCCTTGAGTAACATTGTGAGTAGCTTAAAAATGATGAACAACATTAGTATTTTGGATATGAGACATGCGTTTTATTACTCATGAAAAGTAAAAGGCAGAGCTCAGCAAAGACTTCACTTGGACGTTTCCTGGAATCATTTGCTTCCCAAGAGAGACTGGCACTTTTCAATCAGTTTGGACCCCTGGGGGGAAAAAAAATCAAATAAGTACATCTGTAACAAAACAAAACATCTGAACAACTATGATCCCCAAATAGAAAATCTTTAAGACTTGTCTATTATAGGCCTGAGAGAGGCTCTAATGTGCCCACAGCTCAAGGTCTTGGAATTTCTTAGAGCCTAGTCTCTGAGCTTAAGGGCTTTACTAACTGCAATGTCTCTCCCCCTCAGGACCCCAGATTCGGAATAAATAAAAATTTGTTTTTTCCTCACAAAAATATGGGACTCTTGCTGCAGGGTAAGAAAACAGACAATCAGCATCAGATTCTCCTTACATTTTAAAGCTTCCCAAGGCTAATCCCATGCTAAATCATTATCAGGTATAAGAACTTAAGAAGAATAAAATCACCAACATTATCAGTGTCTCTACTGCCTTCATACATACTGAAATCAACCTCGATGTTAACTCCAGAAGTTCTCTTCAATTTTTACCCAGGTAGGCTTTATTCAAATAAAAGTTATTTGTGGAAGCCCAGAGAAATCAATAAAAGTTAACTCTTAGTTAACTGTGGGAATGGGGACCTAGAACTCCACTGCTGAGATGAACACACACACACACACACACACACACAGCCCCCCAGGTGATAGATGGCTTGCACTCCTAAGAGCTCCTAGCACCCTGTAGGACATGGTTAGAAGTCAGTTAATTTAGTCCTTCTTCCTGTCCTCAAACAGACCACATTTAAATCCTCTGGAGTCTGGAATCTATTTAAGATTGTTTTTAAAAATTGCTCCCCAGTTTAACGTATCCTCGTTTCTTTGGCTACTCATGACTTTGGATTTAAGAAGGGCCTTGAAAATGCCTTTTAAATTTAAAAGATTTAAACCCATCTTCATGGGAAATTTTCCCATAAGCTTAACCTCAAGACCCTCATATTTAATCTTGTTCATTGGCTCTGAACCTAACAAGAGTGGAGTAAGTCATATTTCTCTATATCTGTCCCTCTCGACTGTATTTATTTCATAGTTCCTCAATAAATTTCTAATTTGTAATGATAACAAATGTTGGGGTAAGGGGCACATCTCTGATAAAGGTAAGGTAGAAGAAAGGCTTCTGAGAAACTATCATAATAATGAGAAATGTTCTGCATGAAATAAGGGATGGTAGCATTATATCTTGAGGCAAAGTCCAAGGAAGATATTGAAATATAAAACATGGACTCATATGATGGAGGGCAGAGATCAGAGAAAACAAAGAAGAGACATTTTCCTTACACTGACACCAAATTAGTCACTCTGATTTCCTATGATCCTAGACATGTTGGTAGACTGCTAGCATGTCACCCATCTTAAGACTTTGGAATAAACATTACCAGTCAATTTCTCCATATCCCTGTGACATGCTTTTCAACACTTCTTTTTTTTTATTATAGATACTCTCTGGACATAACAATTTGCCCATATTCTTTTAAAATGTATTGTCTCTCATCTCTTCCAAAATCCCAGTGCAATAATGGTAAAAATATTATTTTAAAAAAAGAAGAAATCAGGGCCCTGCATGGCTCAGTGGGTTAAAGCCTCTGCCTTCTGCTCAGTTCATGATCCCAGGGTCCTAGGATGGAGCTCCACATCGGGCTCTCTGCTCAGCAGAGGCTGCTTCCTCCTCTCTCTCTCTCTGCCTACCTCTCTGTCCACTTGTGATCTCTATCTGTCAAATAAATAAATAAAATCTTTAAAAAATAAAAAAGAATAAGAAATCTTTATCAATGCTAAAAAGAAAAAAAAGCAACAAGATATAATGATGAACGAGGAATGAGGAAAAAAATGAATGAGAAAAAAAAAAAGTCATCAGTATGATATTGACCAATATTTCAAAGTACAAAAATAGGAACTCAAGATAATAAAAGGATGAGATGTCACATCAGTAAAAGAACAGAAAGTCATTGACTTCTGAATTGGTTTTAGTTCTTGTCTGCTGCCCAGCCTGTTTTATAAAATTCTTAAAGATTCCTGTAGCCACCACTACCCTTTCAATAAGCTAATCTTGACTTAGCCAGAATTCAATCCTATTATTATATCCAAAGAACCCCCATTGACAATCAGCAAAAATATTGTGCAAATATATAGACAAAATAATATTTTAAAATGCAAGGACCCAGAAAGTTTATCTCCCAGGTGTTCATTCTGAAATAATACATACGTATGCACATATGTGTTAGGAACGTAGTCCAGCAAAACAAAATAGTCCAGGAAAAAACATAAAATAGTATTTTAGAAATAGTCCAATTTACCCAGGATTACACTAAAATGAGATCCCATGTGGACAGCCATGAATCATTAGATTATTAGAAATTATTAGAAATAATTAGATCCATTGAAAAATTAAGTCAGAGGACTTTTTGAAATATACTTTTAAGAAGACAGAATATTCTGTTACAAAAACTCTATTATTAAGAACCTGAAACATTTCAGCGGTATCACGAAAGTAGGTGCTTTATTTGCCAACATAGAAAAAGAGAGACAATTAACAACTCTCAAAAACAGAAGGATATACTAGGGAATTGTAATCCAAATGTGCAAAACTAATAAAAGTGGCGTGATTTTCTGCAGCTTAGGTAAGAAAAAGATTTTGTTTAATCTCTACACCTTTTAACAGGGTAAGTCATTCCATTGGTCCATCCATTCATGGTACTAATGTAAATAGTGTTCCAACTAAACACACAATTAAATATAGTATTTAATGGTTTCCAGTTTTTAGCAACCACTTATGAACAAAGCATATGAACCTTATATTTAATATGCAGATAAATAAACCCAGACAATGTAAACATAATAGTATATATAGCTTTCGGAGGGGGAGATAAACCATGTGGACTCTGAGAAACAAACTGAGGGTTTTGGAGGGGAGGAGGGTGGAGGGTTGGGTGAGCCTGGTGTTGGCTATTATGGAGGGCACGTATTGCATGGAGCACTGGGTGTGGTGCATAAATAATGAATTTTGGAACGCTGGAAAAAAACAAAAAACAAAATAAAATGAAATTTTTTTTAAAAGCTGGCAAGGAAGTCAAAGGAAGTTTAGACATGGTAACTATTTTTGGAGAATCACTAGATGCTGACTGGTATTAAAGGGCCAAGAAATAACATATAACTAATAAAAGAATTAAAAATACTTTTAAATAAATTAAGAAAACATCTAGAGATAGGCTTCTGGAAGTTAGCCTAAATACACTTAATTCATTATGTGATGTTAATATTTTAAGAAACTACTACAGCAATGATGGTAATCACTGGAACTAAAAGTGAAAACTTAAACTGGTTACCTTTTGGGAATGGGAAATGCACCCTGGTCTTCTGCTTGAACTTTTACTATGTTCGTGCATTACCTACACAATTTTCAAAGCTTGTGTAACTGTAAGAAACTGTGGTAAGAAACTGAACATAGTAACCGGGAATGACCTGATCCACATAAGTTTGGGTTATCACGTTGGTTCATCTGATCCTTGTTTTCTCTTCAGAAACACATCCAAGATTGTGATAGCTCTGATACTAGACCCAACAAGCTGGTAGGTACAGACGACTTAACCAGCAGATCTTTCCACATGAACCTGGGTTAAGTCACATCTAACAGTAGAACCTTTTTTCCATTGTTAAATTTCATATATTATTTTCAAAACATTGTTTTAACTTGCCCACATTTCTGCTTATTCATGTTTACCTTCTTCTATATTATATTCTGTTGGTTGATAGGGAAATATCTTGGGCTATAATTATCGTTCCCCACTGACCTGGCAGAGAGAATTTCTCTGAGTTGAATTTTCTCTTTGAACCTGCTGATGTCTACAATTTGTTTCATGAAATGTGAGATGCCTTTTCTCTGGATGACCCAAATTCACCCTGTATAGCTGAGTTTCTTTTTTTCCCCCCCTTTTATATATTTCAGTTGTACTCTTGCCAACATTCCAACATTGACTTTGGTCCATCCTTTTTCTCCTCAGAATTTGGCTTGCTTCTTAAAATGTCTTCCATCTTGTCTAAAAAGGTTTTATCTTCCCAATGGCTATAGTTAGAAAGACAGTCTTCAATCCTGCCTGCTTTCTCTTTTAACAGGCAGAACAGGTTCCCATAATCGACTCTTAAAATCTCAAAAGAAAACAAAGAACATGCCTGCAGGTCCTTGGAGCGCTTAGTCTTTTCTAGCTAACTTGGAACAAGCACAGACTGCCCTTTGGCTGAGCCTCTTCACTTCTGGGGTCTTGGTTCCAAGGGGCTTCCTAGAGTAGCTAGGTTTTATTCCTTTGCACTAGAGTCAACCTAGACTCCTTTCATAAAGGTAGAAGTACAAAGACACCAGTTCTTGGCGATAAAATTCTTAGGTAGTTTGGTCATCTACCCCACATTTTTTTGCTAAGCCTGTTCATATACTATAAGGCTGTTTTTAAAAATATTCCAGTCGTAGCTTAATATTTAATATCCCCCAATTCTCTCCCTTTCTTTCATAAATGTTATTTCCAATTGTTTCATTACTTCCCCTCCTGTCCTTGGTTCCAGCTTCTCACTGAGAGTTGGGCATATGGAAATATGGGGAGGGGATAGGGAACAGTGTATGATCAGCCGCTTGCACCTTAGCCAAGTAACTCTTTTTTTTTTTTTTTAAGATTTTATTTATTTATTTGACAGAGAGAGATCACAAGTAGGGCAGAGAGGCAGGCAGAGAGAGGGCAGAGAGAGGAGGAAGAAGGCTCCCCGCGGAGCAGAGAACCCCATGCAGGGCTGGATCCCAGGACTCTGGGATCATGACCAAAGGCAGAGGCTTTAACCCACTGAGCCACCCAGGTGTCCCAGCAAAATAATTCTTATAGGGGTTCCCAAATGAGCAGCGTCAGCAGCACCTGGGAACTTGTTGGAAGTGTAAATTATCAGACCCCACCCCAGAACTACTGAATCAGACACCCTGTGGGAGGAAAACGCTGATTTTGTTCCAGCAAGCTCTGGAATTGATTGGATGCACACTAACATTTCAGAATCACTGCCTTGGAATAATCAGACAAGGGTAAACTTGACAAAACGTTAGAGATAAGGCATAATTACAGATAATAAGCATTTTTATCCGAAGAAGTAATTCTGGCCAACTTTAATTAACATGATATATTCTTCAGATAGCTTCTATTTTCTCCTTTAATTCGGGGGAGAGATCCTAAAAGAAAGTAGAGAGAGGAGGGAAGGGAAGAGAAAAATAGTAGGGCTTTTAAACCATTAAGTTAGATCAGTGCTGGGCGAAAGCCCTGGGAAAAGCCCACAGAACTCTCCCTATCATGCTGCTTTCCAATAATAGTTTGAGCAAGTCGTATTCTTACGCAGAAGCGAGAATACGTCAAGAAAACTCCCTTGGGAATTCGCAGACACAGGCCCTTCTTGAGTGTGTTGATCTGTGTGGCTATGGGGTTGTTACTCAGGTGGAAACCTGTTCTCTGAACGCTCTACAAAAAGCAAAAATACTTTAAAATAAATAAATAGACTCTAGCGTAGGTGATTACTCTGACTTTGTCATTAGCGAGTCTGGGAGTCAGTACAGTTTTTCTGTGAACAGCCTGACAGTCAATATTTGGGACTTTGCAGTTCATAGAGTCTCTGTCACAACTCATCGGTCTGCAATTGTTTAATGCAGCCATTGTGGACAGAAAGCAGCCAGAGAGAATATGTAAATAGATGGGCAGGACCGTGTGTCAGACAACCTCATTTATATAAACAGGAGGTGGAGTCGATTAGCCTGAGGGCTGTCATTTGCCTGCCCTTGACTAGACCAAAGACATTTGATTTTTAACATAAATAATGTAGTTTAGCTAAATAGGTAGAAAAGAGCCACTGAAGGTAACTAAGGATTCATAAAAATTGTTACCTGTGAAAACATTTCCCTGGGCCACTGCTAAACTTAACCCTGGTCCGAATGGCCCCAGCCCATTTGCACTATAAAGTCTGCTTTACTTTTTCCACCTACACTCTGCATTCCTCTGCTCAGATACTATAATCTACTCTACCTGAGTTTCTGCTCCTCCCGTCACGTCCCTGGGACAGCAGTTTGTCTTGGGTCCCCTCCATGAATTTTCATGAATTTTCTGTGCCGCATCCTACCATGATATTCTTAGAAATTTAAGTCCTACGACTTAGAATGAAAATCATTTACTTGTTAACTATATGCAATTAGATGAATTCCAGAAAACAGTCTGCTGGTGGTCCGTTCGGTGGGTGTGCACACAGACTCTGCCCTGTCGCCGTTTCTTCCTCTCTCTGTTCTTCAACCTCTCCGATAATGATCTTCTGGCCACCGAGAAAATGAAACCCTTTCCATTGGCTCCTTAGTGAAGCCCCAAACTACATTTGGGGACTATTCCTGACTGTGCCCCAGAAATTTCTAGGACAAAACTACAGTTTTCCCAGACAGGTTTTTAAACTGTTATTTCTTTAAAATTTCATGACATTCCAAGGACACCCTTTCTCTACAATTATCCAAATCTTCAGTCCGTCGTGCCTCCTCACACCCCCAATCCTAAATATCCCCACGCCATCTGGTGTCATGACTGGTATGCGACTCTATCCCTGTCTAAACCGCTAGTTTTCTCAATCACATATCTTAAAGCCGAATATAATGGATTCCACCAATCCATCTGGACTGCGATTTTCTCTGCATTCACCCACAATTAGGACGGAGAAAGGGTTTTTGTTTTGTTTAGTTCTGTTTTTTAACTTCAGTACATCCTAAGCACACTGCGAGAATAGATAAACAGATACCTCTTCTCGGAAACACATTTCCCTTGTCTCTGCTGGGCAGCACTTCTCCACCACGTGGGCAAAGCTGTCAGTCATGGATTGGAACTGCATCTCTCTGGCGTATGGCTTCTGCTTCACGAGGTGGCTGAGGAGCCTGAATCAGAAAGGAGTGGCAAAAACACAAGTACCCGCTGAGTTCTAGAAGGCCAGCTTGCACACCTGCCTTACTGATTTAAAGCTGGGACCACCCATGCCTCTTTGTCACCCACACTCTGCCGCTTCGAAGCCCTGAAAACGCGGTGATGTGTTCACAGGTCACACCGCCCATCTCCATCTTCGTGTTTTACACCCAACATGCTTTTCTTCCAGGACATCTCTTTTACATAATTCATACATTAAATTTAATTATTTTTATATAATTGTTACTAGGATAGAGATTTTTGTTTTCTATTTTCATGGCATTGGTTGGTAAATAGATGGATATAGTAAGTTAAATTGTTTTCCTATATTTTGTTAGGAATATTTATGCTGAACAACCAGCTTCCAAATAAATATTGTAAGTATGACACACCTGAAAGCTAAGGGTCTTTCATACGTTATTAATGATAAACCAATAAACTAATTTCAAACTATCATGGCTTGATTGACAGTATCTCGGACGTTCTTCACCGAAGAGTTCCCCCCACAACGGTAGTTTCAACCACTTTGAATATTCAAAAGTGTAATCTGGTTTCTGTCTCTCTACTTAATAAAATAGTATTCCAAATCTTCCAGTGTTATCTTTTCCCTTTCTCTCTTTTTTTCACCGTTTTAGACCAAGGCAGATTTAACCAAAGAGAAAATAAGTCATGAGGGATCGGGAAAATGTACATTAATTGGTATTTTACTGTTCAACCAAAAACCCTTGCTGATTCTTCATTTTCAAATTCATTGATAATACCCAGTGGCCTTATCTGTGCCTTGAATGGGTATAAAAGAAAATATCTCAAAACTTGAAGTAGCTATTTCTATGACAATTTAAACCAGGGGTCTAGTAAACAATTGCAGATAGTAATTATTTTAGGCTTAGAAGTATAATATCATATCACAAGACAGAAGACTCCAAACTCCCATTTGCCTGGGGTGGGCTGCCCACGTGACAGGTGGCAGACACGGTTTGTGTCCAGCTGCCATCCGCTGGAGACGATGGGGAGGCGGGACCCGCCGCGGAGGGAGGAGGTACAGCAGGTGCGCACCGGGCCGGTTCCGCTCTCCGCCCCGACACGCCATGCTCTTCTCCCCGCTGTCTCAATGCGGCCAGCTAGCCCCAGCTGCTCACGGGGTCATTTGACTCCTAGACTAAGAGGCCACCACCTTTTGCTGCCCGGTAGCGACCAACAGCAACATGGCCAGCATATGTGGGCACCAGCTCAGGCACTGTGCAACTGCGAGCATGGTCGCCTGAAGGAAGGCAGGCCCTGGGAGCAAAGTGGGGGACATGGATAGAGCAAACTTGGAGCTTTGCAGGTCTCAAGCGTAGCCCAGTCAAACAGTGCCCTCGGGACCGACAAAATCAGCTGCGCCCACAGGCCCATAGCCCGCTCCCATTAAACAAGAGAACAAGACCTCCAGCTGAGTGGTAGTCCATGGGACATGCCTCTTTGAAGTTGTCATTTCAATTCCACCCTCTCCCACGCCCCCAGCCCTCACACCCGCAGCCTGCCTTGCCGATACACAAAGCTAAAACAACAGCAGAACTGAAAATATTAGAAAAGCAGAAGCTAATGATTTCTTTCTTTCTTTCTTTTTAAGATTTTGTTTATTTGTCAGAGAGAGAGAGGGCACAAGAGCAGTAGGAGTGGCCGCCGAGGGAGAAGCAGGGAGCCGGATGTGGGACTCAGTCCCAGGACCCTGGCATCGTGATCTGATTGGAAGGCAGATGCTTAACCCTCTGAGCCACCCAGGCGCCCCACTAATGATTTCTTTTCAGAAACTACCTCAAAAGGAGGCTGGTTTGACGAACACATCATCGTTGTCCCTCAGTTGCCAGACAGAGCTGAAAGAAGCTAAGAGATTTTAACTACCTCCATGTTTGCCTCCTAAGTCCTAGGAATCTAGCGGGGAAAATCAGATACACCGGGAACAAAGATTTATGTACAAAAATGCTCATTGTCACAATGTATGTTGGTTAGAAATTGAAAACAATTTTCATGTCCAGCAATAAGAAATGGTTAAATTCATTATGAAACCCAGATGGTGGAATAGTATAGAGCCATTAAAATGTGGTTTTAAAGAATAATTAGTGACCAAAATGCATACATTATAATTTTTAAAAGCTATACAAAAGAATAGTGGCAACAGCCAACATCTTTTGAGTGTATGGATATCTACTATGATCGAGGCAGTGTGCTGAGAATTTATATTATTCCATGTAATACTGTCACTTACCTTTTTTTTTTTTAAAGATTTTTTTATTTATTTATCAGAGAGAGAGGGAGAGAGAGCGAGCACAGGCGGACAGAATGGCAGGCAGAGGCAGAGGGAGAAGCAGGCTCCCTGCTGAGCAAGGAGCCCGATGTGGGACTCGATCCCAGGATGCTGGGATCATGACCTGAGCCGAAGGCAGCCGCCTAACCTACTGAGCCACCCAGGCGTCCCCACTTACCTTTTTAATAAAGCTGTATGTCATCTCCACTTTGCATTAGTATCTGTGATTTCAGACCTCCTGGGAATATTACAGTCTGGGGCATATACAGCAAACCAGTGAGGTCAGCCTCCCTCCCAGAAGGCAAAGGGATTGGGAACCACTTGGGAGAACTCCTCCGGAGACCAAGTCACCCTCGCAGACCTCCATCCAGTAAGAGAGCTTGATCAGTGGAAGATGGGAATGATTTCATGGTTCCCCAACTGGGCCTTCATTGGTCTCATTTCTGAGTTACACGGGGTCCGCACTTTGAAAAAGTGCCGTAAAGGAACTTTCCTTGAAGTCCTGCCGACCATGGGGACACACCCAGCACTGCCCTGGGACCTGCCGCACGTGGGTAATCCTGGGGGTCGGGGGAAGGACTGATCTTTTTTTCACGACAAAACAAAAAGCAGCTTTGTCATTTCAAGGGATCCATCCTATAGCTGAGCAGGAGACAGCAGCAGCTGGAGGGCAGGACCATTCCCAGGGGCCCAGGAGTGGTGCCAGGGAGAGCATGTTTGGAGAATTCCTGGGGTTGAAGGGAGTTTCCTAAGCTCTCCCCTCAGGATTCTAGGGATAATTGCTGGAGCCAAAATTTTGTATAAGCAGCTAGTCGCAAGATTGTGCAAAACTTGTATTATTAAAGATTAGACCACAGACTGATGGGCAAAGGGCAATTGTGGGAGCGTGTGCGTGTATGTGTATGTGACATATATTCCTATACTACATGTATGTTTATACTGGGCAGCTCTGCAGTGTTGGAATAAAAGTATTTTGATTTTCTTCTCTCCTATATTTTCTGAATTTTTTGCAATTATTATGCATTACTTTAATAGTAACAGAAATCAATATTTCAAAAAGAAATAGAATAGTATAAACATTATTTTTTCTCTCCTACAGTTCTGTAGTTAGTCTTCTAATTAGATCTAAACTTGATCCCACTTGAAAGAAAATGCTGTACTTGTTTTTAAGTGTCTCTACGCAATTTAAGTCTGTATGGTTAGATATATCCTCAAACCAGTTTCCACTACCTTTGAATAATCATTATCAGTTTTTAGGAAATTACTTAGTAAAAGTGAGAAATACAGGCTCTTCCCCATTGTAATTTGATGGAATTTGTCTTAGAATGTATTTTCCTACAAAAACAATACTAATCATGATGCTGAAATTCACTGTCCCACCCTGAGAGCATAGGCTTGCAGAAGTCCCCGGTAATAGAAACTACCCGTCATGGTACCTACACTGCGGAAATACCCCTTCTCCAAACATGTAGTTAGGGCTTCTATGGTCTGGCTTAGGGCATTCGGCATGGAAAGGGCGGGAGCTGGTGTAGGAAGGAGACAGAGTTTACTACTGGTTCATGCAAAATCTGGACTCCTCTTTCCTTCCGACGTCATAAAATGGGCACAAACGTTGAAGTCAAACTAACTTTGGTTCAACTAGGTAGTGTGATGGTGAGCAAGACACTTAACCTCTCTGACTTGAATCTATAAAAAGAAAATTGGAACACTTACATTGCAAGGCATTTGTAAGGGCCCCAAAATAGCGCATTAAAGGGCTGAGTATAGTAAGGGGCATACTTCAGGCAGTAAATAATGGCAAAGGTAATAGTAATGATCAATAGCTGTAATAATAATAGCACATCTTACTTCCATTTCAAATTATCAGTTGCTTCCAACCATGGTCTCCTTCTTCCCTGATTCTCACAATAAATACTACCTTGTCACGGCTCTTCTCCTGTTCATTCATTTATTCCATTCAGCAAAAGACTGATGAGCATCTTTACAATTTCCCTGAGGATCCGAGCTATAGATCCAATAGTAATAGAGAAACCTAATGAGAGAGCCAGGAAAACTCTCTTGTCTATACCCTCCTCTTCTCTCACTTATAAGCTGTGGGGTCCAAGTGCTGTCATGGCTCGGCCCCTCCCAAACCCTCTAGTCTCACCCCAAAAGTTTATTTTCCCTCTCTCACTTATGCGTTGGTCACACTGGACCACTCTGCTTTCCGCTGCTGGGCGGTCTGGTTTCCACTGGACCACTCTGCTTTCCCCTGCTGCGTGGGCTGGTTTCCAAATGCACTTCCCCGGAGGGACCAGTAGGGGGAAGGCCAGCAAGACTGCTGGGTTTCCAGAACACCAGCCAGCGGCTGCTTATTTGAAACCAGGAGAAACACCAAATTGTACTGGAAGAGGGATGGGTGAAGAAACTCCCTTTATGAGAAGACAGAAGTTCTGGGAATGAGATTCAGAGCAGGGGTATCAGGAGGTCATGTTACCCCGCCTTGGAACTCCATACATAAAGGCAGTCATTTCTACACCTGGGGACTCTGTGCCTTTTAGAAGCTTGGCTCCTTCCCCCTAAAAACTGTGAAGCACTTGTGATCTGCTTGCAGTTGATTTACCTCTCCTGCCCATTTCCTCCCTCTCCCACCCCGATCTCTCTACCTACAAACCTGATGGTTGTAATTCAAAAATATTTCCCTTAATTCTATTTTTCAGCTTAGAATTTTTTTTTTAAAAGATTTTATTGATTTGACAGAGAGAGATCACAAGTAGGCAGAGAGGCAGGCAGAGAGAGAGGAGGAAGCAGGCTCCCTGCTGAGCAGAGAGCCTGATGTGGGACTCGATCCCAGGACCCTGAGATCATGACCCGAGCCGAAGGCAGCGGCTTAACCCACTGAGCCACCCAGC
>NC_081557.1:261577968-261580586 GCF_022355385.1 Mustela nigripes | reverse complement strand
GGGACAGAGAGAGATCACAAGTAGGCAGAGAGGCAGGCAGAGAGAGAGGAGGAAGCAGGCTCCCTGCTGAGCAGAGAGCCTGATGTGGGACTCGATCCCAGGACCCTGAGATCATGACCCGAGCCGAAGGCAGCGGCTTAACCCACTGAGCCACCCAGGCGCCCCCAGCTTAGAATTTTTAATTTACCTTATAAAATCTTAAATCCTATTTTTAATTCAGTACCACCAACTTTTTTTCAGTTTTCCACTTCGATGATATTAATATTTTATTGTCATTAAATGTATCCACCATTTCATTTAAAGTACATTCTGGTCTTTATATACTCTCTCAAATCTTCACATTTCAATTCAATATTTTTAATTGGATTTTAAATTTTTTTACTTTGAGCTTCTGTTTCCTTTCGATTGTTTCTATCTTATTACATAATCTCAACTTCTACCTTCTCTTCTACCTTGCTTAATTTTTACTTTTCCCTCCAGAAGCCCCTTCACTGGTTTTTTGTTTGCTTGTTTTTACATTTATGCTGTGATAGTCAGCCCGAATTATAAAGGGATGAAAGCCATAGAGAGCCCTTGCCACTATCCCAGGAAGTAAGAGGGCTTTTTTCCAATTTGACTCTTGATTCCCAATATGCATTCTCCCAGAATAGTCCAGAGATCTCTACATTAAGTGTTTCTATGCTATTGTTTTCTCCACACAGAGAACATAGTGAATTCACTAGAACAAGGATGATTCCTAATGTTTCATACTTTTTATTAGCTATCCCTTATCTGAAAGCTCAGTGTTTTATTTTCCTTTATTTTATTTTATTTACTTATTTTACTTTATTTTATTTTTTTGAGAGGCAGAGAGAGAAAGCGCAGGTGTGCGTAGGAGGGGAGGAGCCGGGGAAGAGGGAGAGAGCAGAAGACAGGGAATCTTGAGCAGGCTCCACACCCAGCCCAGAGCCCGGCTGGGGACTTGAACTCATAATCCTGAAATCATGACATGAGCTGAAATCAGGAGTTGGACACTTAACCAACTGAGCCATCCAGGCACTCCAAGAACTCAGTGTTTTAAAAACCAGTATTATAACCCCTTGATTAGGGTTCACTAAAAGCTATGTGTTGGTAAAGGTATGTGCTTTGAGCCAGATAGCTTGGGCGAATTTTCCAGCTCCACAACCTATTCACCTGTGGCGTGATCTCATACCAATCTTCTTGCCCCTTACAACTAAAATGGCATATAATGTTATCTGCCTCGTACATCTGTGGTAAGGATTTGGTGAGATGCCGTACATAACGCGGTGTCTATCTATGCCCAGAGAGCGTCCTCAAGAGAAGGCAAGCATGCACGCTAGGAGTGACAGAGACCTCGTTCCCCTACGTTCCCGAGTCCAGCCTGAGCAAACAAAAGAATGGCTAACTGAACACGACAGTGGTCTTCAGGTGTTGACTGGAAGTGTTAAAGTCTAGTTTGAGAATGGCTCACCCTGGCCACCGCAGAAAGGATTCCAAGGGTCAGCTGGCGTAAGATTGCCAGTGGTGTGATTAAACAGAGCAAGCACCAGCTTGTGCTTGCTGCCTGCGAGTACGTGTGCAATCCAGAGACACAAAAATTTTGCCTCACTTGACAAGATGGTATTGCTGGACTCTTACATTTAGACCTTGCAAGTGCCTGTGTTAGAGTAAATCAATGAGTTAGAAATGCAGTAAGCTACCACTTCTAATGATCTGGGGGGAGGAGAAGCAATGAGGAGCAGGGCTCCCTTGCTTGCTCCTGAGGACAGGAACAGGGACAGTAGAAGGGAACTGCCGCCCCACCGTCAGGGGGCTGGAGAGCTGCTAATTCAGGGAAACCAGAATTTCACTCTTTGGCTTTTCCTAGAATGGCTACCTTTGGTCATGGCCAAATGGGGCCTTTGACAGCAGAATTTTACCAGAAGCAGAATTTTATTCTAGGGAGAAATGCCTGGGCCATGGGGGTATCTTGGCTCCGGGCTCAGGAGTAGAAGGCAGGCAAAGAGATGGATGATTGATACCGCTAAGAAGGCAATTCTTTGTCTACAACAGCAAACAAGGAGTCTCTTTTCTAAGAGCTGACAATAAGTGTTCCATTCGATCCACCTAAGCAAGAGTGGGGAGAATTGGGGAAAATGCCAACCACCTATGAGATCTTAATCAGCTTATGCTCTCAGATGCAAACGGCGAGTCTGCTGCTCTGAAGTCATGTGCACTGACGTGTACTTCCAAAGCCAAGGCCATGACCCTCAGTCACCTTAGCAGCGGTCCAGTCAGAAATCTGAGTCTCCCAGGTCACCCCTCTTCATGCTGAGGTTTCTACACCCCTAATCTGATCCATCTCCTGCTCTCCTGGTCCTCTGTCTCCTTTGTCACTTGAGGCTTTCTCAAGAAAACATCCCTCTCTCCACAGCTTCTCTTTGAAACTTCTCGGTCTTGCTCTATACAAAAACATGAGGCTCCCCAGAGGACACTGCTTCCCCCAGGACCTTTCAAGAGAAGGCTCTTCTGGTTCTTTGAAAGAATTAATAAAATTGATAAACCCCTGGCCCGACTTATCAAAAAGAAAAAAGAAAGGACCCAAATAAATAAAATCATGAATGAAAGAGGAGAGATCA
>NC_081557.1:261564691-261572968 GCF_022355385.1 Mustela nigripes | reverse complement strand
GGGAGGGAGACAAACCATAAGTGACTCTTAATCTCACAAAACAAACTGAGGGTTGCTGGGGGGAGGGGGTTTGGGAGAAGGGGGTGGGATTATGGACATTGGGGAGGATATGTGCTTGGGTGAGTGCTGTGAAGTGTGTAAACCTGGTGATTCACAGACCTGTACCCCTGGGGATAAAAATATATGTTTATAAAAAATAAAAAATTTTAAAAATACAAACAAACAAAAAAAAAAACAAACAAACAAACAAACAAAAGGACCAATTATTGGAAAGACATTTCTCATTGTAAATGAACATTGGAAAGATATTTCTCATTGTAAATGAACACACAGGTGGTATTCTGTCTAATAAATTTAGAACTTGTGAGTTTGATGTGAGATAATAAAAAATATAAATATTTGATCTTTGACACCAATTCCTGGCAAAGTTCTTCTGAAACCCTTGTAAATTCTTAAGTGATAAGAGAACTAGGAGCATCTTTTTTTCTAATAAGGAGATTCTAGGTGGACTTCTGGGTGGGGGCTGGTTCTCGGAAAGACCAAGTCATGACTAGGAGGTTGAAATTTCAGCCCCACCACCACCACCCATTCTCCAGAGAGGGGAGATGGGCTGGGAATGAGTTAGTAACTGATCATGTATACATAAGGAAACTTTTCAAAATCCCAATAGTATGGGGGTTGGAGAGCTCCCAGGTGGGTAAACCCATCCACATACAAAGAGGGTAACACATTCCAGTTCCACAGGAACAGAAGCTTCTGAACTCAGGACACTCCCAGACTTTACCTTATGTATCTCTTCATTTGGAAGTTCGCCTATTTCCTTTTTCAAATGTTTTGCCTATCTGGTAAACTTAAGTAAGTGTTCCTCTGTGTTCTGTGAGCTGTTCTAACAAATTAATCAAACCTGAGCAGGAGATCTTGGGAACCTTAGATTTACAGCTGGTCAGTCAGAATCACAGGGGACAACCTGGACTGGCCATTGTTATCTGAAGTGGGATGGAAGCAGTCTTGTAGGACTGGTCCCTTACCCTGTGGGATCTGATGCTATCTCCAGATAGACACTATCAGAATGAGTTAAGTTATAGGACACCCAGCTGGCATCCCAAGAAATTGCTTCTTGTGTGGAAAAACATCTAGTGTCAGAGGTATGGTGACTATTGTCTTTTTTGCCTATATATTTGATTAGGATGACTTCGTCTAAAATCAGCATTGTCTTTGAAGTTGTTGACAAAGTCATTTTTGTTGGCTTGAAAATCCAAGAGTTAGACCCTGGAGTATGATCCAGGTAAAGACTTGTTGAACCTGACATCACTACCTTTAGGGAAGTAACAATCTTACCTCTGCTGCTAACCAAGACAATTGGCATGAGATGGCCTAAAAGAAGTTTTCCTGGGGACAGAAATATTAAGTTCCATCGACAGTTCATAGTCGTGTACATGAACATGAGATTGATTGCCGGAGGTTGGAGATTAGGACCATGAAGAGGCAAACATGAAGTCAAAATGGACTTACCGAGTCCTCCATGCAGGCAAATCTTTGCTCATCTCTTAGTGGACAACATTTGGTGGCAGCGGCTGCCATGTTCTTTGTGAACATAACCAACTCTTGAGCAGATAGTTGTGGGGCTTTCTTAGTATAAAGGATTATGAGCCTGAAAGAATAATTTCCTCTTACTCCTGGCAATGACGACATGCCTCAAATGAAGAATTCTAGAGTTTCCTCAATATTTGACAATCTCTAGCTTAGGCTGAACAAAACATTAAACGGGGTTTAATTCCTGTTAGTCCTTGCTCCAATGGCCCAATAACTTACTCAATACACCTAGAATTCCCTTCACACCTCCCTCATATATTACTCCACGCTGATCCTCTGTGGGGTGGGGTGGTGAGTGCTTAGCAAGGAAACTATAAGAGCTACACTCTAAGAGCTAACAAAATCAGACTTAGTAAACAGCTTCTGAAATAAATGTATACACAGGCCATTACAGCCTCTGTTTGTCTACAAGTGTAGGAATAGGGGGACAGCAACAATCAGCAAACAGGCCCCAATATCATGGGGCTCACACCCTAATGAGTGAGATAGCAGGTATACTTAATGTAGTGACAGGAATTCAGAGCACTGTAGGTGCACAGAGAATGGCATCGGATCCTATTCCCGGGAGGTCAGGCACACCTCCTAAAGGAAATGGCATGTGGGCTGAGAGCTAACAATAACAAAAATAAGCAGGTGAAGGGGAGTGAAATTGGGAGGGGAAGCCATTGCATGTGATTGTTGTTTTGTTTCGTGGAGTTTTTTTTAGTGGGGGGAAGGTATTGGGGATTAGAGACAGAAAGAGAAAGAAAGCTTAGTTAGAGAATTAGATTTGCTTTATTTTTAGGATAATTATGGTTGCCATATAAAGAAAGAATGAAGGTGAGCAAGAAGCAACGTGATGTAAGAAGAAGTTGAAGACCATTCCAGAAGTCCAAGCAAGAGACAGTGATTGTCTCAACTAGGAGAGTGGTGGTGGGAATAGAGGGATACAAGGGAGATTTTAAGGAGAAAGACTACTGGATTTGAAGACAAAAAAAGTTAGAATCAATCATTGCTTTTATATTATAATGGAGTTGGGGAAAGAACTTAGCTGTAACATCTAATGAGCAGGCAACCTAATCCAGCGGGTCTAGTATGTGACTCATGGACCAGCAATTATCAGCAGCCTTGGGTACTTGTTAGAAATGCAAATTTTCAGGCTTCATCTCAGACTTAGGTAATGAGAAACTCTGGGGATGAGGCTGTGTTTTAACGAGTCCCCCAAGTAATTTTGATATACCCTAAATTTTGAGAACCACGATCTTCTCCTTAAACTGGACATTAGCAAATGAACACAATATAGAAATAATAAGCCAAATATTCTTTCTGAAAAAAAAATTTCTGGATCCATTATTCTGGACAGTAATTTAATTTCTTAATTAAGTAAGTAATTTATTTATTGTTTTAAAATATCACTTTAATTTCCTGCACAATTTTTGTGTTAGTTCAGATAGATGAGATTTTGTAACAATAACAAAAAATGCAACTTTGTTGCATGGCTTCAAAACACAATGGCTTATTTCTTGTTCAATCCATATGCCCAGTGCAATTTGGCGTGATGGTTCTGTTTATCTGGAACCAAGACAGATAGATCAGCTGCCATCTCAAATGTATCCAACTGTTGTGTCCAAAGGAGAAGAGAAAATAGGAAAGCATGCATTGGTTGTTAAAGCTTCTGCCCCCAAAGTTTTCACATTTTATTAGCCAAGTCAAATCACATGGTGTGACATCCATATTAAATATTTTGCAAATCCTCCAATGAAGAGATAGAGTCTATTTCTCTACCCCTTGACTCAGCTTGGGCATATGACTTACTTTGGTTAATGGGGCAGTAGCAAATGTGATGTAAGTAGAGTCTTAAAACTGGACATCCATTTCAAGCTGAATTTATGGGACACTATATCAAACTGAATTTTTCAACACTCTACTTCTAAATAGACAGTAAGACACTAAAGAGCCTAAAAATTAACTTTTGGTTTTTCATATAGTGATCTTTGAAATACCAGTCTCCCTGCACATAAGAGGTTTATGTGTTCTCTCTAGCAGACAGCTATCTATTCATCTCTACCTTCCCTGGTAAAAATAATTAATTAATTAATTAATTAATTAACTATATGACCTAACTTGACTCTGACAAAGGGACCCAACAACTGCAGGCAAAGCTCCAAACTAAATATTCAGGTGGAGGGAGAAGCTCCCGAAGAGACTGCAGGAAGGCAGCCAGTGTCTGCTTGGTTCACTAGCTTCTGAACATTGGCCAGAATTGGGAAACTGGCCTGGAAAGCCATGTAGAAACATCTAAGGCAATGTGGACATCTGTATTATCAAGACAAAGATAGCTAAGTTAATTCTGTTTTTTCCCTTGCCTTCTGAGATTTCAAGGTTGGATGTACACTCTTAGCAGCTCTAAGCATCAGGAGTTAACACAAACTCGCTAACAAGTATGAATCTGGACAATTGGAAGCCTACCTGTCATGGAAGTCAGCCTCTCCCAATTTCTCATGCAAATCACAGTGATGTTTTACATGCTCATGGCTTTCACGAACCACTCTTTGGAACATCTCTTGCTGGAAAATAAAGATAATCAATGTTATCACTGTGACAATATATCTTGAGGTAAGATTGCAAAGCCCTGATAGTAATATAACCATTTTCCTATTTATTTAGTGAGCTTACAAATCTTGAAAAACATGTTCTGGTAAAACAGGAATGACCATGGATTTTGTGGAGAAAAGAAGTGGTACAACAAGACTGATACTTAGTTTCTGGTGATATAAACTCATTTATGGGTTGATATGTTGTACTTTATAAGCATAAGGCAAATCATTCATCAAGCCAAAGAGATCTTTAAAGGTAGTTTAGAGATCTAAGTTTGATTGGTCAGAGTGTGTTGGTTATATTTAATAATACAGCCTTTTTACATAAGCAGCACAAATACATAGATAAGATATTGGCATAGAAATATAGATAGGTTTTAAGAAGTCACGGTTTAATAAAAATATGTAGCAGCCTTTAATATAGTAAAGTACTCCACAAATACACATTGAAGCAAAGCAAATGGAATTCTCAGAGCTAACTGCTAGTTCAAAGAGTTCTTCAACTGTGTACATAAAACTCCAGTGGGAAACTACAAGTGACCTTTCAGGCTTGGTTGTTCAGTAGGAAGAGAGGTTATCATCTTAACTAATCTGACCCAGTGTACTTGATCTTACTGAGCAGTGTTTGTTACAGTGAAAATTTTACCAGATTTGCAAACTGTATGCCTAGATTTAGCCCTTAGCCTTGTCCTTACTGTCTGTGTGAAGTTGGGCAAGTATTTTAAACCTTAACTGAATACTCTCACCTATAAGATGCAGTTAATAATTCTGGCATGGCCTATGTTACTGTGCTGGTGTGACAATAAAATAGGACACTGGTTGTAAAGTTGCTTTGTGAACTCGAAACATCCATGCTCCTGTAAGCTGCTATTATCATGATGATTATTGTGGGGGTCCCGTGGGGATGCTGAAAAGGGGTGCTCACCCACAGGGGAACAAATTACCTTCACTGACCCTTCTTTCTGGGAACAGAAAGGTGATAGATGTACGTGCTTGAACCCAGAGAGGACTGGGCTCTACCTGTACCACTACCCCACCCTCTGTAAATGTGTAAGCCTTCCAAGAAGCCAGAACCACCTGGTTCCTGGTAATTCATGGATAAGTGATCATTGGGTCAGGGACATAAGGTCACCTGCTTTTTCCATGTCACATGCACAAACAGCTGTTGCCTGTGAACAGTATGACTTCTGGCCTGAAGCTGGGTCAGTTTCCAGGACTGCTGAGTGGAAATAGTCAACCTTCTCATACCCTAGTATGCTGTGCTTGCCTGGCATTTGCTTCGGTCCAGTGGACACTCTTATTAAAAGAGAAGATTGCACAGAGAAGGTTTCATGAAACATACAATCTGTAAGACAGTGACTCACATAGAAAGCTGCTACAGTTTGATGATGTGGCCTTCAGTTTAGATGAAAATCATATTTGTTGTGCAGCATTGGTGATTAGCAAGAAGATGCACAATCATTTTATATAAAATATGGCTCTACCAACATCTCTGGAATTTTTCCTATGTTGGTAATCACTTATGAGTAACAAGTTAAAAAATAAAAAGGCATTTACCCCACGGCTATAGCATTCCAGAGGATTTTCTAATTTACAGCAGTTTGCCAATAAATTTTGATAGACCGTATCCACTCTTAAAATCACAGGAACTGCCAATTCTGAGTGTCTTCTTGAATATTCATAAAGAAACCTGTATCCATCCATATGAAACATATTAGAAAGTTAACAGTAAAATTCAGAAGTCATGAATTTTCTTTCAGAACCCACTTACTACTATGAAATTTATTCAATATTTTCACTGATTTTTAGACATTTGGAAATTTGGGGAGGATGGCAGGGAGGTTTAATTGACTACATTTTGAGATAAGGAAATAGAATCAATAAAATTACTTGATTTTTCCAAAGTCACACAGGAGTGGGGTCAGATTCAGAACTTGAAACTAAGACAATCTGATTAGCTGATAGTTTCTGGTTCAGGGTCACTAACTTACTTTTATGAGAAATTAATTTCCAGTGTTTGGATGAGAGCACATTTTTCTCAATCACCTTGGAGGCTAGATTTTATAAGTATTGGAATTTTTTTGACAGAAACTGCTAGCTAGGTCTTAAATCATCATCTTCCCCTCTTTTCCAGCTAAACTTTGAAGCTTGAGTGGTTCAAGCATAATGTACACATTCTTCTGGGTCATAAGAAAGAGAATTTGGACCCTCGAGTGTTTACAAAGGAATCACAGAGTAGCAGGAGACACCTTCCAAGTGATCTTATCCAACCCCTCAGTAAGTAGCTGGAACACAAGAGCCTAAGGAAATTAAGTGGCTTGACCTACATTCCAAAGTTTATGCATGACAAAGCTCGTCTTTCGAACTCTGGTCTCCCAACTAGTAGCTTAATGTGATTTCCACCCAGAAGTTGTGCCTATCAACTTTTCCAGTACCAAATGTAAGTTGAGGAATGAGTGGGTTCAGGCAGTGACATTTACTTTCATAAGCCATATCAAATGTAATTTCAGAATATAGTCCAGGTTATTCTACAAAGAGCTTTGGAGAAAACTCAAATTCTTTTGCTTTGCTGGAGTTTAATTGCTCCAAATAAGGCTTCACAAGGTGACTTTGGAAATACTTCAATCACACAGCAATATGGTTTTAATATTGCATATTGAAATCAGTTTGTCTTGCACAAGTTAATATGCATTTTGGAATGGACACCTGAGATGTTAATATTCCATCAATCTAATCTCTAAGTGCTACACCATGCTTTAGTAATAGGTATTAAATTAATTAGAATAGAAGCGCTCACCAGGTCTACCAATCTGAAGCCCTCCTGAGGGATGAATACCTTGGAGCAAAGTTTGCAAACACTTGATCCTCTCTGTGTTTTTAAAAATTCTATATTAGTTGTCAACACTTAAAAATCAAGCGGCTTCCAGCTTCTTTCAAAAATGCAGTAGACCTGGGCACCTGGGTGGCTCAGTTGGTTAAGCAACTACCTTCAACTCAGGTCATGATCCTGGAATCCTAGGATCGAGTCCCACATTGGGCTCCCAGCTCTAGGGAGTCTGCTTTGCCCTCTGACCTCCCCTTTCATGTTCTCTCTTACTGTCTCTCTCTCAAATAAATAAATAAAATCTTTTTGAAAAAATGCAGTGAAATAAGTCAAGCAGAGAGAGTCAATTATCATATGGTTTCACTTATTTATGGAGATAGCAAATAGCATGGAGGACAAGGGGAGATGGAGAGGAGAAGGGAGTTGGGGGAAATTGGAAGGGGAAGTGAACCATGAGAGACTATGGACTCTGAAAAACAATCTGAGGGTTTTGAAGGGGTGGGGGCTGGGAGGTTGGGGGAACCAGGTGGGGGTATTAGGGAGGGCACGGATTGCATGGAGCACTGGGTGTGGTGCAAAAACAATGAATACTGTTATGCTGAAGAAAATAAATAAAATTTTTCATCACTAGCTATCATGGAGATTCAAATTAAAACTATATTGAGATATCACCTTACACCAGTTAGAATGGCCAAAATTAGCAAGACAGGAAACAACATGTATTGGAGAGGATGTGGAGAAAGGGGAACCCTCTTCCACTGTTGGTGGGAATGCAAGTTGGTGCAGCCTCTTTGGAGAACAGTGTGGAGATTCCTCAAGAAATTAAAAATAGAACTTCCCTATGACCCTGCCATTGCACTCCTGGGTATTTACCCCAAAGATACAGAAGTAGTGAAAAGAAGGGCCATCTGTACCCCAATGTTTATAGCAGCAATGGCCACGGTCGCCAAACTGTGGAAAGAACTAAGATACCCTTCAACGGACGAATGGATAAGGAAGATGTGGTCCATATACACTATGGAGTATTATGCCTCCATCAGAAAGGACGAATACCCAACTTTTGTAGCAACATGGACCGGACTGGAAGAGATTATGCTGAGTGAAATAAGTCAAGCAGAGAGAGTCAATTATCATATGGTTTCACTTATTTGTGGAGCATAACAAATAGCATGGAGGACATGGGGAGTTAGAGAGAAGGGGGTTGGGGTAAATTGGAAGGGGAGGTGAATCATGAGAGACTATGGACTCTGATAAACAATCGGAGGGGTTTGAAGTGGCGGGGGG
>NC_081557.1:261520452-261564591 GCF_022355385.1 Mustela nigripes | reverse complement strand
GGGGGGGGGGGTGGGAGGTCGGGGTACCAGGTGGTGGGTATTATAGAGGGCACGGATTGCATGGAGCACTGGGTGTGGTGAAAAAATAATGATACTGTTATGCTGAAAATAAATAAATTTTTAAAAATTTTTAAAAAGAAAATAAATTTTAAAAAATAATAAATAAAAATTAAAAAATAGAAATTATCCATAAAGTCACCATGTAGAGATAATTAGTAGTAGCATCTTGGTATACTTATTTCTAGTGTTTTTCTATGCCTAAATAAAAACATATATTTACAAAATAGGCAAAAAAATGCAGTAGACCTTATGACCCAGCAATTGCACTACTAAGTATTTACTCCAAGCATACAAACATAGTGACCTGAAGGGGCACATGCACCCCAACGTTTACAGCATCAATGTCCACAATAGCCAAACTGTGGAAAGAGCCCAGCTGTCCATCAACAGATGAATGGATATATATGTGATACACACACACAGACACAGACACACACACACACACACAATCGAATACTACTTTCCATTTGCAACAACATGGATGGAACTAGCAGGTATTTTTCTAAGCGAAATAAGTCAATCAGAGAAAGACAATTATCATATGATCTCATTCTTATGTGGAATTTAAGAAAAAAAACAGAGGATCATAGGAGAAGGGAGAGAAAAATATTCTCTAAGATGAAATCAGAAAGGGAGACAAACCAGAAGAGACTCTTAATCATAGGAAACAAACTGAGGGTTGCTGGAGGGGAGGGCGTGGGGGGATGGGTTAGTTGGGTGAGGGACATTAAGGAGGACACGTGATGTGATGAGCACTGGGTATTATATAAGACCGATGAATCACTGACCTCTACCTCTGAAACTAAAAGTATATTTATATGTTAATTAATTGAATTTAAATTTAAAAATAAAATAAAATAAAAATGCAATACACCCAGCCAGCCCAAGCCTGCATCCCCATATGCTAACCAGTGGCTGAGGCCATGTAAGTAGCTGCCACCTTCAACCCCACCAAGCATCTCCTCTTGAACAATCTGAGTCACCATTTACATTAGGGCGCCTCTGTCATCATTCAAGTCTACAACCCTCCCCCCAAATTCATAAATGCAGTATTCCATTGTGAAGATTTTTCAAAAATCTGTATTACTCTTGCAGGAAATCATCTGGCTCGTGGGAGAATTGTTCACACACAGATCGGTCTTCTGTAAATCTGCCGAGTGGCAAGGATGCAAGATGAGGCTTCTGCTCGTTTTCTGAGCTGATCACGCACTCCCCTCGGAACGGCGCCGGCTGTGCACAGCACGGACTGATTTTGCTGGAGAGGCTCAACTGTTTGGAGCAGGTATAGTTCATAAGCTGGCTCTACGAAACATCGAAAAGAGTTTGGTGTTTGATGACTTCATTCTGAACTTGTTTATTTTTATTGTTATTACCAGAAAACCAGAGAAAAACTTGACATCTTCTATCGCTTTATCTTTGGCAAACTGAGTGAGAGACCAAAAATGTCATGTATCTAGTGACTCACTCTAATAAAGAAGGCTTCTCTATCTGACCTCACTCAAGGGTCACAAGCTCCTTTCTCATCTCTTAAGGAACTGAAGGGGAGACAGACTATAGTATTGTTTCCATGGTTAGCCCCACAAGATATAATGCAGAGTTTTATTGTCCTGCTATTGTTGTTACTGTTTTAGGAATCCAGTGTGGAAAACAATTTTTTCTCCACCATTTACCACACATATTGCTATAATATTACTATTATGCTTACATATTTAACATATTTACTGATACGCACATACACAAATAATTACGTGTGTGAAAAAGTTAATCGCTACACTAAGAAACTCACAATCTAATTGGAGAATAAAATAATTAACGATTGTAATGCAGTATAACAGAAGTTGTAGGAGATGTGCATATGTGATGCTTCGGAAGAAAAAAGATTGGCAATCCAGGGTGGCTGGAGGTCGGAGTGAAGATGTTACACAGTTTAGTCCTGAAGGACAAATAAAAGTTACTTGGAAACTAATGAAGAAGAACATTCCAAAATTATTCATCTTTATATGTAAGAAAATCCTGGAAGTGAGATTATATGATGTATTTGAGGAAATGGCATATAGGATGTTTGGGGGTTACTGAGAAACTGTAGTTAAGAAATGATGGATGGGGCTTACTCTGCAAAACAGTGTGGAGCTTCTTCAGAAAGTTAAAAATAGCACCACCCACCATCCGGCAAGTGGACTTCTATATATTTACCCAAAGAATACAAAAATACTAACTCAGAGGGCTTCATGAACCCCAACATTCACAGTAGCATTATTTACTACAGCCAAACTGTGGAAGCAGCCCAGTGTCCACTGACTGATGAATGGCTAAAGACGAGGTGGTATATATGCAACAGAATATCACTCAGCCATCGAAGGAATGAATTCTTGGCATTTGTAACGACACGGATGGAGCTAGAGGGTGTTATGCTAAAAGAAATTAGTCAGTCAGAGAAAGACATGTACCACATGATTTCACTCATGTGTGGAATTTAAGAAATGAAACAGCTCAACGGGGGGAGGGGGGAAAGAGGCCAACCATAAAACAAACTTCATTTTGAGGGTTGATGGAGGGGAGATCGGTGGAGAATGGGCTAGGAGGGTGAGGGGTTATTAAAGAAGGCACTTGTGATGCGCGTACGTGATGAACCCCTGAATTCTACTCCTGAAACCGAAGGCCATTCATCTCAGAGTATATGTGTAAAATTAAAAAGGAAAAGGCCAAGAACAGATCAATTGGGAATATCCATTTTTAAAGGGTAGTAGACGACGGGAAGAAAATTGATGAAAGAAATTGTGAGAATACAGATATACCAAGTAGATGAAAAACTTCTCCCACCACTATCATCTTCTAGACACACCTTTGCCATCATCACTGGAAAAATAAATGAGTGCAGTGGTTGACAGCTTTGGCTCTGAAGTCAGACTTCCTGACTTCTTGACTTTGCTACTTCCCACCTTTGTGACCTAGGCAAGCTGCTTTGTCTCTTGATGCCTCGATTTTCCTCATCTATAGCATGGGGTTAAAGTAATACTTCCTAAGGTTGTGGGAACAAAATGTGTTAATAATTATTAGGAACTAAAAAAAGAGCCTGGCCCAGCTTAAGTACTATAAAAATATTTCTTGAATAAAAGTGAAATGCTTAGAATTAGTGGCTGACACATAGAAATCATTTTTAAGTTTTGTACTATAACAATTATTATATAACCCCAGAATGTTGGTATAATAGTGTCTTGAAGTCAAAGAAAAGAGAACCCTACAACATAAAATTGAATGATGTTGACTGAGTGATATAACAGGCTGATAAGCCCTATTAATTTTTACATTTGGTATTAAAAATTGACATCTATTATAAAGATTATGTGCTTCTTTAATTGGGTGTGATATTATGAAGCATCACATGGAATGATATAAGCACTGATGAGTGTTTAAGAGACTTTCCAGGACACACAATTCAAAGGCATATAATCCATACACCATTCCTAAAAGCATTAGGAGAAACACTCTAATGATAAGAGAATTAAACCAATATGAAAAATAAACAGTAAAAAGGATGCACTTATCATGATGAGCACTGAGCAATGCACAGAATTGCTGTATCAGTACATTGAACACCTGAAACTAACATAACACTATGTTAACTATACGGGAATTAAAACTTTTTTAATGAATAAATAAATAAACAGTAGAATACAGTGTATGAAAGAAATGATAGTTCAACTGAAACCATTCTGGTTAACAACGTTATTAAAAAAGAAATAGTACATCAACAGATGAATGGATAAAGAAGATGTGGTATATATACACAATGGAATACTATGCAGCCATCAAAAGAAATGAAATCTTGCCATTTGCGACAACATGGATGGAACTAGAGCGTATCATGCTTAGTGAAATAAGTCAATTGGAGAAAGACAACTATCATATGATCTCCCTGATATGAGGAAGTGGTGATGCAACATGGGGGCTTAAGTGGGTAGGAGAAGAATCAATGAAACAAGATGGGATTGGGAGGGAGACAAACCATAAGTGACTCTTAATCTCACAAAACATACTGAGGATTGCTGGGGGGAGGGGGGTTGGGAGAAGGGGGGTGGGGTTGTGAACATTGGGGAGGGTATGTGCTGTGGTGAGTGCTGTGAAGTGTGTAAACCTGGTGATTCACAGACCTGTACCCCTGGGGATAAAGATATATTATATGTTTATAAAAAATTTAAAAAAATAAAATTAAATTAAAAAAAAAAGAAAGAGAAGAAATAGTACAAAAAACTAAGAAGTCAACCTAAACAACTGAAATAAAAACAGCTGAACAGAAAGCACGAACAATAATGGAAATTTACAATCATAATACAAATGACTGGGAATGTTTTCGTTCTTGTGTTGGGTATCAAATTCATGGATGTCCACTAAACAATTATGTTTATAACAACAACAAAAAAAAAAACAGTTAAACCTAAGAGAACTAATAAAATTAAAAGTAGAAACCTAGTAGAATTAATAAATAAATCCAGGAACTTTGCCTTGGAGAAGACCAAGACATTAAATAGGATCTTTCCAAGGCTAATTAAATAAAGGAGAACATGCAAATACAAGGAGAAAAGGAAGCATAATTACATACTTTATGTTTTTAATTATCAAATAATAATATTATTATTTCAAACTCAATACCTAAATGAGAAAATGCTGATAAAGGAGACTTTATTTAAAAAATGTGTATTATAAAATCTGACCCCAAAATGGGGCAGTTGATGCTCATTAGTCACAATAGTTATAAATTGACTGAATTTCTGAATACTGACTTATCAGCCCAGTGGAATCCAGGATTAGTTCCTTGCAAGTTTCTGGTCACATTTCTGTCATCAACAGATCAAGACCTAACCTTGTGCTAGGTGTGTTTCTTTTTAAAGACCCCTTATTTAATATATATTATTGATTTATTTATGTTGAACTAATACATCTAATACATTATTTTCTCCCAGCACCCTAGCACTATGCTTGGGGGCCATTTCAAACAGCTAACTCACCAACAAAAAAACACAAAAATGTGGAAAACGTGGCACTAGACTGCAGAAAGGATACTTATTTACAGTACAAGAGCTAAAACAAGAAGGCAGAGCCTTGTCGTGTTCCCTCCCAACTGGGAATATGGGTGTCAAGCAACCCGAATTCTCCACTGTTCTGAGCGTGCCCAAGTCTGCGGGCAACCCCTAAAGTGCCATGAGAATTGACTTGGGGGTTACAGATAAATGTTGGAAACAGGTGAATTCACAAGCACTGAATTAATAAGTAGTGAGGATGGACTGAAAAATGTCAAAATAAATCTATAGCAAAAGAAATGGAAAACTGTCCCACTGGTTTCTGTCTCAATCCCTGCTCCAGTTTCATGGACAAGTTCTTTCAAACCGTCACAAAACAGGCCATTCTCAATACTGTTACATTATTTCAGAGATTTTGAGAGGAAAAACAGTACAGTTTTTGGAAGGTAGCATCACTGCATAGCAAAACCTGAAAGTTCATGTAAACATAAATGCAAGAGTTTGAAAAATATGTATATATAAAATCCAGAAATATAGCAAAAAAAAAAAAAAAAAGATGGGTCTAAGCAGTCTAAAGATGGTTAAAAATTAAGAAATCTTTTAATATGATTTACCAATGAATAAGTTATATGAAGTCAAATGGTGATCCTAAGAAAACAGAAGAACATTTACTAATGTAAAGAATCCATCCTAATTAAAAACGAAACCACCTCAGGACACCTGGGTGCCTCAGTTGATTAAGTTTGGGACTCTTGATTTCGGCGCAGCTCATGATCTCAGGGTCATGAGATCCAGCCTCTTACTGGGCTCTGTGCTCACGGCAGAGTCTGCTTGAGATTCTCCCTCTATACCCCACTTCATGTGCACGCTCTCTCTCAAATAAATAAATAAATAAATAAATAAATAAAATATTTTTTAAAAAAACCTCTAAAATAAGAATGAAAAATCTCTTAACACATACACAGTATCTTTCTCAAGTCAACAACTTTATACCTGTTTCCATGAAAGTCTGGACCAAGACAGGAATGCTAGAACCATTTATAGTTATTTTATATTGTTTGTGAATGCTAGCCAACACAACGAAATCATTAATGATTGTTCTGGGCTTCCTGACATGGTGTAGGATTTTAAATGAAGTTGCTGGCATAGGTATTATTTATGTGCTAAAGGATATTAGAGATTTTGCTTTGTTTTGTTTCAATTATGATTGAGTCAGTCAAGCCCCCATTTTCTCTTTACTTTTCCCCAAGTTTACCTAATCTTCACACAAATCACATTCTAAGAGTCTGTCTGTCCTGAAAAGCCAGGACTTCTTCTAAGTAGGCAGGGGACTGCTCCTTCCAGCACTGGTTGGGATTCCTGCCATACAGAGAGAAGCTCAAAGACATTATACTGTCCATCTCCAGGTAGGAAGGGCCACTGGCTGTGCCCACCCTTCTCAATAGTGGGGCTGAGTGTGTCACTGACTTGACAACCACAAGAGGGACCAAAGAAGAGCTGTGGTCCGACCGCAACTCTGTTCCAGCGAAGTAAATAGTTGGGGATGTAGAATCCGTCTAGACTGAATGTCTGTGTGATGACTTTCTATTTTCATTCCCATAGTTACTCATATCCCTTAATCTTTCATGGACTGGGACTAACATGGCTGAAGGTGGACGCTTCTGTCCATAAGAGTCATGGACGTCCCCATGAAATGATGATACTAGTCCTTCTTTGTCCCTGGGTTTTATTTATCATGATGACAATTATTCAATTTTCTCACTTGCAGAATGGTAGGAACTTGACTTGTAACCTGTGATTGACTAAAGCCTCATCAGGTTTTTGACGGTTACAATTTTTCCTTCTCTGGAATTGAGAGAACTTACACTTGGATGAGGGGAAGGTGAATTCTGTGGTGTTCATGCCCCCAAACCCCAGGCCCACATCTTTGTCTTCATGCTTCTTTTTTTCCTCCAGGCTGAAGTGGCCTGGGGATCTGGGTTGCAGTTTGGGGACTTGCTTGGGATTCAAACGTGAGTGAAATGTAAACTTGGAAGGAAATGAGAGGTCAACTCTAAAAATTAAAGAATAAGAGAATAAAGTGAAGAAAGACGGGATAAGTAAGGAAGAAAGGAGGGATGGAGGGAGACAACTGGGGAGCGGGAGAAGGAGGAAGAAGAAAATCATTGCCTGAGCTGTGACAAGACAAGAGGGGAGACATGACTGATTATCCTATTGGTAAGATTCAGAAATGCTCATGACTTTGTTTTAGATTCATTCCGTACCATGGTCACCTTTCTTTAAGAATTGCAAGTTTGGGGACACCTGGGTGGCTCAGCCGGTTAAGCATCTATATTTAGCTGAGGTCATGATCCCAGGTTCCTGGAATTGAGCCCCATATTGAGAATCCCTGCTCAGCGGGGAGCCTGCTTCTCCCTCTTCCCCTTCCCCTGCTTGTGCTGCCCCCACCCTTTGTCAAATACATAAAATCTTAAAAAAAAAAAAAAAAAGAATTGCAAGGCTTTTCAAGGCTTGAAGTTTTCAAGGCTTTAAGAAAGGAGAGGCTCTCTCTCACCCTGCCGAGTACACATGTGACGACGTCTCCTTCGCAACAGGCCTGATGGAGATTTTGTGCATCCACAGCCAGCCTGGCAATTTCAGAGAAGTTACCTTCTGGTAGTTTTTTAGTCAGCAGAACCAATTCCCTGAAAAGAAAAGTAAGTACTTCTTTAACCATATTTTGAATTCAATCCTTTCTAAAAAATCAGTTCTAGTTCATTGGGTAACCAAAATAATAGAAACGCATTTGCAGATGTAGGAGAAAGAGAGTATATTTTAAATGCTTCCTGTTCCTGGGAGGGAGACAAACCATAAGTGACTCTTAATCTCACAAAACAAACTGAGGGTTGCTGGGGGGGGGGGGGTGGGGAGAGGGGGGTGGGATTATGGACATTGGGGAGGGTATGTGCTTTGGTGAGTGCTGTGAAGTGTGTAAACCTGGTGATTCACAGACCTGTACCCCTGGGGATAAAAATATATGTTTATAAAAAATAAAAAATTTTAATAAATAAATAAATAAATAAATGCTTCCTGTTCCTTCGAGGATAACACTCAGAGCCACACAAAGATCTAAATCACAAAACACATGCCATTCAATTCATAATCATGCAAAATATTCAAAATTTTCATCATGGAAATGATCACTTAACGAAGCTGAGTTGTTTTAATGGGTAATTTGAAAATTTATCTGACCTGACTCTCCAAGTAAAATTCTTCATCATAAAGACAATAATTCTAAGAGTCTTGGGTCTCCCTCGCTTCTCCATTGACAACCGAACAACATCCTCCAAATTTCTCCAACAATAGGGAAAATGGGCCTGCCTTATAAACAGTACGAAGCTTCCATCCAGCCCAGCGCTGTCCCAGCCTGGGCAAGAAGGTGACAGAAGGAAGGATACATCCCTTCGCAGGCAAACTTGGACAGAAATACAATCTGGGCCAGGAAACAGGCACACTGAATAACATCAGATTCTCCTCAATCCACATTCTTCCATCCCTACCCAAAAAATACCACTAGGTTTTTCTGTTCTGCATAACATGGGGAGCCAAAACCTTTCCTACCCTCCCAGAGAAACAAATACACTTGGTCTGCCAGCCTTTGTTATGTGGAACAATTAAGTGCTTACATATTCATGTGCAGAATCTTCTGTGCACTAACGCAGAGATAAGGGATCTGACCAGATGGAAGAAACTGAGGCAGAAGACATTGGGTAGAGATGAGGATTGTGCGGTTTCAAGCCCAGCTCTGTATGCCCTGTTGACAGGCAAGTAGCATTCGTGTGCAGAAAGGAACAAGGTTTGCACTGAGAGATATAATTAAATGTAAGAAAAATGATTTTTCAAATGAGTTTGATCAAATGGGGTGACCCAACAGCCACAGGGTCCACATATCTCAATCAGTAACTTACACTGCTTTTGCTACTTGGTGCTTGAACTTAATCCCAATTTCACACAAATGGTGATGCCTCAAAGATATTTCTTTAACGTATTTTTTGATGGGTTCTAGCTGTAATTAGAAAAACAACTCATCAAAGAAATGTGGTTGTAACAGAAAAATCACTCTAGTCATTAGTAAACAAGAAAGAAAAATAAAAATTGTCTATCCCCTCAAAATTAGAAAATCTTTATTTCTTATCTAAGAGACCAAATGCAAAAGCAAAATGTGGTTTGTTTTGTTTGTTTCTTTGTTTTATAAAATAGCATCTTATTTCCCAGAGATCACGTCTTCTAAAACCTCAAACATTTGGAATAAAAAGAAGACATGAAATCGAGGAAACAAAAGTCCAGAGAGCCACAAGAATAAATTTCAATGATGTCTTACAGTTGTATTTGTTTTTATTCAAGTTACTAGCTCTGTCATCTTGGACATGTTTCCTATTGCTTATCTACAATATATGCTCCAGTTTTGTGAAATACATTAATGAAGTCACCCTCCCCCAATATATTCATAGTTTTTAATCCAGGATTTTTACTTTGGAAATTATTGCGAATAAATTCTTCTACATAAATAAAAACACAATTATGCAAAAAGAAGAACATACATGTTTTGTTACGATGGCAAAATTTTGGAGACAAATAAAATGTCTCAACAGAGTGATGGTAAAATAGATAATAGCACATTAATTTTGACAAGTAGTATACTTCTAGTAAAAAGGAGGCATGTTTAAATCTCGAATCAAAACTATATATTCAGTGTGATCACAACAATGTACAAAATAAAATCTGTGAATGCAAAAATGAATAAAAGGAAGTACACTAAAATTGGTATCTGTGTACTAGGAATATTAGTAATATTTTAAAATTTTGGAACAGCTCTATATTTTGACTTAAACTCTATAATGACCATAGGTTAGTTTTACCTTGGCTAATTGTACCTTCCAGTGCTATTTTTAAGCATAAGTAAAAAAAAATATACAAAGGCAATATTCAAACCACAAAACTAGCACAATAATTAAATTTTAATTTAGTAATTATTATTAAATATAACTAATTATATTTTATGATTAATTATAAATGTAGTTATTACTTTAATCCTGATTTTGTTATAGTACACTCATTTAAAATCTAGTACAAACAAGTTGTCTACTTCTTCAAAAGCCTCTGAAGACTTAACTCATAAACCACATTCTCTGATCATAGGCACAATTTTTACACACTTGGTTATGTCATTTTCTCTGAGAAAGAAGCAAGAACTATTAGGAATAGGCATCCTGGAAGCAGCAATACTGTAGAGATCATAAAGTTGGGTAGGAGAGGGAAGAACTCTTGGCTAACTTCATAAGGGCATATTATACATTAAGGGAAATTCTCCACTGAGAAGGGTTGAGATTAAGAAAACTTTGTAACTTAAGAGAGTAAGCACAAGTTAATTTTAAAAAAGCTTAACCTCCACAAAAAGTTTCATTCTTTAGAAGTGTGAAGTAATGAGATATAAGTCAGCATGATCATTTGTTTTTCTGTTTTTAATTAACACAAACCTAAAAGGGGGGGGGGGACTCTCCTGCTTAGGAATTCAGAATTGACTTCTGAAGCAGTCACCAGGGGACAGATGGAGAGGGAGGTTATATATCTATATATATACTCACACATATATGATAATGATAATATCTTTAATGATAATAGCTGTAATTATTGAGTACTGAGCATATGCCAGAAGCTCTTTAGATACATTAATTTCTTACTCAAGGTAGATGCTAAGGAGCTCAATAGGAAAATAAGTTTGGAAGAATAGAGAAATAGTGGTTTTGGAGAATATGAGATAAATCTGCACTGAGAAGATCAAAGAAACCAGTAAGAATAAAACAGCTCTGCATTTAGTCTTGAGGGATTCATCAAAATGATCATCAACCTACTACTCATTTCAGGACAACCTTTGGAAAATTCACCTGGTGCCCTCTCTAAAAATAGTCGTTTTATGTTGGTATTTAAAACCTTTAATGAACATGCATGAAAAGTACTTTAATCATAGAACTAATCACTGATTTATGTCTCTTCAGTGAAAGAGAAAAGGCTACATGGTTAAAGTTAAATGTGATAGATTATATTTTCCAAAGATGGCTAGAGTGATAGCTTCTATCCCGGGCTCTTCTTACAATGAGACTTGGACAATCTTCCCATCAAGAAACATAGTATATATACTAACCCTTTCCAACCAGTGAGGTTTTATAGTGTTGTTGTTGTTTTTTTTTTTTAAGATTTTATTTATTAATTTGACAGACAGAGATCACAAGGAGGCAGAGAGGCAGGCAGAGAGAGAAAGGAGGAGGAAGGCTCCCTGCTGAACAGACAGCCCTATGTGGGGCTTGATCCGAGGACCCTGAGATCATGACCTGAGCCGAAGGCAGAGGCTTTAACCCACTGAGCCACCCAGGTGTCCCGTAGTTTTATAGTGTTTCAACCAACAGCCTGTGACAGAAGTAACTTCTGAGGCTAGCTCATAAAAAGGCCATACAACTAGAATATGCATTCTTGAAGACTTTGGCCATATGTAAGCAATCCAGCTGCCCTGAAGCTACCATGCTGTGAGGAAGCCCAAGCTATAGCCAAGGCAGAGAGGCCACATGGAGAGGCCCTGAGATTCTATGAGAAGAAAACGATGTTGAACTAGCCCCCAGGAGCTTCAGCCCCCCAGAGTCCTAGAGCTAGCCATTGTCTGACTGCAACCACAAGAAAGAGCATTGGCCAGAACTGCTCAGATGAGCCCCTCCTGAACTCCTGACCCACAGAAATCATGGAGAGATAGTGAAATAATTGTTGTTGGCTTGAATTAATACATTTTGGGGTGTTTTGATATGCAACAATAATAACTTGAATATTAGATATATATGATGAAGTAATGTCTATGCTAAATCTTACTTTTCAAATTATAATAACAATATGAATTGCCTCAGTATCTCATTACAATAAAGTCTTATTTAGTAGGTCTGGAGAAAAGCTTCAGATTCTGCATTTCCAGTGCGCTGCCCATGGCCTGTGCTGTTGTTCACAGTCCACACTCTGCAGAGCAGGATTCTAAATAATAGTTGACATATAGATATTTTACCTTTATCTGGAAGCATTCAGTTTTATTTCTTTCTTGACAGCATGACTGGATAGCTGTTTCATAGCAAGCAGACATGGTCAGAATTGTGGGCCCATACAAGAATGGATGCTTTCGAGACGTTTCATAAATGTACCTGTAAGTTGGCAAATACATAGTTGTGTAATTTAGAATTCAAGAACATGTGCCAAGATTGTTTCTTCATCCAGTTTTGTGGACCTGAACTTCTAGAATCTCGTAGTAAAAGAGATGGGGTAGCATGATACATAAACACATCGCACGTTCATGTCACTCTGAACAGATCACTGTGTAGTCAGACGTTCACTGAATGCCCATGAAATAAACAACTGTAACTTCCAGGATGGTGGGGAAAGAAAAAGTAGCTAAAATTTGTCCTTTCTACATAAGAAAGGAAGTTCAGTAGTCCAATCTGAATTATAAACACAGGATTGTGTAGCAGGTGCAGGAAGATAAAATTTAGAAGCTATTAGGGGAGAGGATGATCTCTCAAGATCATCCAGAAGTTCTTTCTAGAACTTCTGTCGTTGTTCTCCAAGATGTGCCCCTCAATATTTTGGTCTGAGACTAAGTCCTCTGTCTTTCTTTTCCTCTCTAGTTCATTCATTCCTCACACTCGTAGAGCCTAGACATCAGGTCTACCTTTCACTTATAATACATATCTCCTCCTACTTTTGCAAAGCTTGCTCAAAAGACCCCACAGACCCACATGCAAAAATACTCAACAAGATGACATTACAGGCAAAAACTGGCTCAAGGCTCACAGAAACCCATTTTCTTTTCCTGTGGGCACAGGGACACTCCTTTTCCAGACTCCCTTGCAGTGAGGTTGAGAACATGTAACTGAGCTCTGGATGATGAAATGTCCTGAAAGAATGAATGAATGTCCTCTGCACTACTTTGAGGTGTGGCTATTAACGTCTCTGCACATTTCCTGCTCTTTTTCTGTTTCACAGTGACCTGGGAAACACAGGCTTCAGATAATACAGAGATGGAAACATCTTGCGATCTCGAGTTACCCCTTGGAGGAGAATGTCAGGAGCTGAGGTCAGTTAGAGAGCAATGAGAGGCCAAGTGTCAGAGTAGCCAACGAAAACAACAGGAAAGTAACACTCGAGACTTTAGTCACTTACTGGGATAATATGAGCAAGAGGTTAAACCGGAGACAGTGTCTCTCCCCCTGTCCACTTGCCCGCCAGGGTCCTGACCAGCTGAGGACCCAGTAGAGCACGACAGACTTGGGGATGGCTTCCTCCTGAGGGCTTCCCAAACAAGAGGCTCCTGTGGTTTCAAGGGCCCTGGGGCAGGGGGAAGGAGAGGAGAAAAGGCCAGGAGTGGGAAAGCCCTGAGTGCTGAGCCAAAGTGCACAGAAGTCTGTCCAAGTTTCTCCCTCCCTTCCCCCAATTAGGAAGTCTCAGCAGAGGCCCCTGGGCTAGGCATCAAGCTATGCACGAAAACATGGTAGGTATCGGGGGAGGACTGAGCCCTTGACTGAAGCTCCGTCAGAGACGAACATGTGTTTTGCCCCATTCTGCTGTGGGAAGGGCAGCTTGCCCTACGGAGGCCTGTCATCCATAATTGTCTATTGTCAGGTCTGGAAAAAAAAAAAATCATGCCCAGGATTCAATCAGGAGCCAGACTCTTCAAGAGTCGCGAAAGGGAATGACCCGATTTAGACTATGATATGAAAAAGAAATAAATCTTTACTGAACTCAGCCAAAATTTAGGATTTTAGGATTTATTCATAAATTTAGGATTTCCTTATGACCACAGCATAGCTTAGTCCATCCTAATGATCATAATACTATTTCTAATGCAAGTTTAATATGTAGTATTTGTAAAGTAGGCCAATATTACCAGAAAAATGGTGACCTCAGAAAATCAGGTTTTCAACACTGAAAGGATAATGGAGGAATTGACAGAATAGGGACTTGGTTCACGTTTAACTTTCCCCACCCCCCTGTTCCTTGGACAATACATACAATACATATCTGTATGCCTGTTCCTTTGGGACCTAACTCCAAGTCCTTTTGGGATCCCAGAGAAGGATACAGGTGCAGAAACCACTGAATTCAAAAGAAAAATGGCTACTATCACCTTCCCTGGAACAATTAAATTATATCTCATGACGAATAGCCAAGGAAATGCTAAAAATATTTTAATAGAAATCCCTGAGCACTGCAAAGTCTAAAAGAGAAAATCCCGTCCACGAAGATGACTAGAGTTTCTGGGGTCAATACCCATATGTGACTTCATCAGAAGAGTATTTCTTGCTGTTCTCTGACCAGATAGGGAATGGTGGTGTCATAACGAAAGACAAGAGATTTGCAGGAGACCTGAAGCACTAACCAAACATTAATAGATACTTTATCTAACAACTGGTGTGTAGCAATCCTGTGGTAACATTTCATTTCGGTTAAAAGTACAAAATCTTTTCTTGTGGGTGGATGACCACTGAGGTGGTGGCCATTAGAGTTGTTTATCAGAGATTTCCAACTCCCTTCCCTTCAGGCAAATGGTAGGATTGCGCATTCACACCCCACACCCTCCACCCCATGAGGTGAGGTATGACAGTGTGACTTGCTGGTTAATGATGTGTGAGAAGATATGACGAATGTTATTTCTAAACAAGCTTAAGAAGCAGTGCCTGATTTACTAGCATCCCCTTCCCTTGCCATAGTAATCAAAGAAGCAAGGGTTGAGATGGTGTCTTTGTCAACCTAAGTCCTTAAGTGACCATGATAAGGAGACCTCCTAGACTACAGTCTATGCTGGACAGATAGCATGAGCGGGAGAAGGAAAAAAAAAAAAATAACTTTTGTTATATTGAGCTGCTTAAATTAGAGGTTATTTGCTATCACACTAAAGTTCGCTTATCCTGGGATTATCACTTTTGCTTTTTAAAAACCTATAAAGGAATAAGATAGAATGGGGAAAAGAAATATTTAAATTAAAACCTATAAAGGAAAAAATCATCCACAATTGATGGAGGGAAAAGAACAGACCAAATAATGGAACTGAACATCATTAACACGACTTAGAAAAGTAGGTCTATGCGTCCCCAAAAAAGCCGCTCTTCATTCTCACCAAGGGGTCCCAAACTGAGAATGAAGTTTAGTGAAGTTTAGTGACTAAACCTGAAGTTTAGTCAGTAGGCTTTTATCGGCAGAGTTTCTCAAGCCCAACTTGTAGAAACAGAACAGAACAGCAGAACTGATACTATCAACATACACCTGCCTCCCAACATAAGGCAAAATTCTTGGTCAATATGAAATTTCCCCAAAGCCATTCAATACCTCTGCTCTTTATTGTGTATGTTGCATTAAGAGTTCATTTTTGTGCTACAGTAACAGTTCCCTTAGAAGATATTCAATATGAGCCAATCTAATTTCAAATCTTGAAAGTTTACCTTTGTATAAGGAAAAGCTTTCTGATAATTAGAGCCATTTCAAAAATGGACTGTCCCTATTGTAAGGTAACATAGGGCCATGCTTGATTGAAAGTCGGGTTCTATAGTCAGATATACAATAGAAGCTTACAATAATTAAAACTGCTATTGAAGATTCCTTAGATAATCCAAAGGTACAGTAACAATATATATATATTTTTTTTTTAAGATTTTATTTTATTTTAAGATTTTATTTTATTTTATTTTATTTTATTTTAAGATTTTATTTATTTATTTAACAGACAGAAATCACAAGTAGGCAGAGAGGCAGGCTGAAATAAGGAGGGAGGCAGTCTCCCTGCCAAGCAGAAACCCCAATGTAGGGCTCGATCCCAGGATCCCAGGATCATGACCTGAGCCGAAAGCAGAGGCCCCAACCCACTGAGCCACCTAGGCACCCCAGTAACCATGGTTTTATGTATTTATAGACTATGCTTTCTTTTGAAACATCTGAAAGAGCTGACCTCTCTCCTCCCAGCTCTAATATATGTTACTGTTTCCTTGGGTGAGAATTAATGATAAAATGTTTATAGTTGTCTGCATGTAAGTTAAGATTAGCATTTAAAATAACTCCCTAATATTGACTTCATTGTAAATATTCCCGAATAGATTAGATTCACTGCCTGAGTATTGGTTAGATTCTATAATCTCTGAATGTTCAATAGAAACCTGATTTTATAATTCTCCTTTAGAGCAGCAATATAGCAAATAGGTAGCTGGGTCCTATTTCCGTTCCCATTTGGTTGCCCCTGATGTCAGGCAAGTTGGAACCTGCCCAATTCCCATCCCTTAGTCCTCTCTTTTCTTTTTTTTTTAAGATTTATTTATTTATTTGAGAAAGAGAGAGAGGGAGGGAGAGGGCACGCACAGGTGCACGCACACACACTCACACACGCATGTATGCACAAGCAGGGGGGAGGGGCAGAGAGTCTTAAGCAGACTCCACTCGGACTACAGAACCCAACACTGGGCTTGATCTTCAGACCCTGAGAGCATGGCCTGAGCTGAAACCAAGAGTTGGACTCTTGACCGACTCTGCTAGCAGGTACCCAGTCCTTTCTACCCAAGTGGCAAGGGTCAATTAATTTCCTCTTGAAGGCTCAGTAATGTCTGGGGCAATTCTGCCCCCACATGGGTGAAGTCACCCTCTCTGCTCACTCATCTCTGGTCTAAAGTTTCATGTCTAAAACCTGAAATCAAATCACTACCATGCTCCTTGCCCTCTAGAACCAGCAATCAGATCTTTGCCTTATTCCCATTGTCTGAGCCTGTCTTGATAAGATGGCTAGAATTGCCTTTCTTGAGAACTGAAGCTTTTTGTTTCTCTTATCATTTCTACCTCTCTAGGCATTGGTTTCCTGCCTCTAAACCTAAGCCGCTTGCTTGCACCTCTTTACAAATAAGCCTCTGTGCTCCCCAGGAAAACAAAACAGAAGCTTGCCTACCCATTTGCTATAATGCTATCCACTCCAGATGGGAATTACAGAATCAGAATTTATGAGCAGAAAACTCATCTCTGTCGAATCTGCAGTTGTTACCTCTTCCTATGTTCTCAATGACCGACTCTCTCCATGCTCTATCAGATACCTTCTCTGCTATCCCTTGATGAGTCTCCCAAATGCCAGCCCTTGTCAGAGCTATTACCTGCTCTCTGTCCCCGATACTCTGTTTATTACGCTCTGCTTACTTGCTGAACCTTTCAACATCACTTGCTGCTGGTCTGACTAACCTAACATTAAGGAGAAGGGTCCTTAACACTGTACTAATCCTTTTTTAAGTTTATTTTAATTTTTTTTTTATTTTTTAAATTTATTTTCAGCGTAACAGTATTCATTGTTTTTGCACCACACCCAGTGCTCCACGCAATCCGTGCCCTCTCCATTACCCACCACCTGGTACCCCGACCCTTCAAAACCCTCAGATTGTTTTTCAGAGTCCACAGTCTCTCATGGTTCACCTCTCCTTCCAATTTCCCTCAACTCCCTTCTCCTCTCCATCTCCCCATGTCCTCCATGCTATTTGTTATGCTCCACAAATAAGTGAAACCATTAAGTTTATTTTTAATTTTTTTTTGTCCTAGTCACTTTTAATGTTTCTACACATAGACATTTCCATGTCCTGTCAGGTTCACTGAGATTGTAACTGTCATTCTGAGGGAGCAAAATATATATTGTAGCTCAAATTTTTATCTTAAATTCATGTAATAAATCATGGTGTTCTTAGAGACCCATATATAAAGAAAAGATCTGTCTTCAAAATCGGAAAACACTCTTCTGCAGAGCCTATGGCAAGGAGAAATGACTCACCTCTCCTTCACTGACACTTGATTCTCTTCATCCATCTCACAGATCTGCTCAGGATTTGGAATTTGGGATATATCACTGTAACCTGCATCATCTTTTTTGTATAATAGGAAGCACTTGAGTCTTGCTTTGTTATTTATATTGCAACAGTGAGAAAACTCTTCTTTGTCAGCCTTTCCTTGGTTATGACAAATGTGCTCTAGGAAGGTGGTCATCTGGAGGAGGAAAGAATACTTTAAAGGGGAAGCATGTGTGATCTACTTTCCTAGGAAAGTTAAAGAATTATTATCAAGAAAAGGCCACTGAGGACATGCTCTTACAGTCTGTATTTAATAATCCCTGGACATAGTTCTTTTGACCACAAGTTTTTTTAGGTTTTTAAGTCTAAATTCCCACATGCTAGACATGGACCAAATGGAATTTATCGTTCTCTCCTTTCCAAAATAATTGTGATTTCAAACTCATTTTCATACAGCTGTTGAGAGACAGTAAACATAAGCCAAAATTCCAGAGCCTAACGAAATCAAGGTTTTTTGGGTAACTATCCACCAAGAAATAAATGAAGTTTAATTTCCTTGCTTACTATTTGTTTTTAGTTTGGTTTCCATAGGAATTTATATTAAGAACTGAACTCTAAGGCAGTGTATATTCAGTGTCAAATGTTCAGATGAAAATGTAATAACTCAGTTAGTTTTCAAGTACCTTGGAGTGGCAGTAAGTGTGTGGGATGCGGTAAACCTCAAATAAAATACATGTCCAGATTTAGGGAATAAAGACAGGAAAAAGCCCATCATTTGAGGTAGAAATAAAAAGGGGTCACTATAAAACAACTAAGATTAGTGACTGGCAGAAGCACTTCATTTCCAATGTGTTTCTAGGAACATCTGGGTGGTACAGTCAGTTAAAACATCTGACTCTGGATTTTGGCTCAGGTCGTGACCTCAGGGTCCTGGGATGGAGCCTCACATGAGATTCCACACTCAGCCAGGGAATCTGCTAGAGGAGTCTGTCTCCCTCTACCTCTGCCCCTTCCCCCACTCTCTCTCTCTCAAATAAATATATCTTTAAAAATTTAATTAAATGTGTTTCTAATTAGACTCATGGTTTTTCTATGTCTACTAAGAGTCTAGTAAAAGATAGGTAGGTTTTAGCCCCAAGAAGAGGGAATAGTAATAATAATAATAAACTTACCAATAAAGAAGAAAACTATTGATTTGTAGTTTAAAATGTTTGGTATGAGACAATTGATCCAAAAAATGTCTAGATTGCACAAATATGTTGTTGATGAATAATTTGTTCATGGTAAGATACACATACTTTATGAGACAGAAGTAATCCCCAAGATTTTCTACTAACTAGGGAAAGAGCCCATAATAATATTCACTTCTTTCTTCTATCTCAGATACTCTTAGAAACATTTTAAAATTAGTATTTTGGTTTCCAGGAACCTTTATATGAGGATGTCAGACAGTGGTACTCCAGTGGCAGAGGCAGAGCAACCAACCAAAATGAACAAATTGGCCTCTAGGTTGTAATCCATTCTGTTGAGCATTTGGTTCTCTGAGTCTGATCTCCCAGAGATGAAATGAAGAATTTGGGCTTATAAACTTACAAAGATTTCATTTTGAGTGTGGTTGATGTCTGTATTGTTGCCTTAAAGTCCTCTACCTAATTCTTCAACACCTCACTTCATAATAACACCTTTTGGTTGGAATTTTAGCTTAAAAAAAAGAGAGAGAAAGACAGAACATGATTCACCTACCAACTGGTGAGAGCATTCTGATGGTGACTCGTGTGCCTTGAGGATCTTGCACTTGTCTGCAAGATCTACCACCTCTTTGACTATGGTTTGTACCTCTTCAAAAGTTAATTTCTGGAGAAACTGAGCCACCATGATGCTGGTGCTGAAACATTACACATGTGAGACTGTTAAAGGTGAAATCAAACTCTTCCTCCACCATCGTTAGATCACTGCCCCTCTCCCTTCCAAAATGATTGTGATTTCAAATTTCAGAGAAGAGAATATTGATAACAGAACTCACATGTCTCTTAAGTTCTCCTGCAGGTAATTCTGGCTATTAATGTGGCGCAAGGCTGAAAAAAAAAAGAGATTTTATTTGCATAAAAGGATATTTTCAAATTTGAAATCACCCTTTATAATTCTGTTATCCATATTTATTCACTTATAAATTTCCACATCTATTGTATTTACCATCAAGAATTAAAATGAATTGCCAGACTATATCTTCACTTGTGTTTTACCTGCCTTCTGTGAATGACTTTCTTCTGTTCAAATATATTGTGCCCTTGAAATCTGTCATTAGCCCACAAATAGTTGCATGTACTTGTGTTGACACACCTGAATTAAGTAACATGATTTGGTTATTTAATTCTTTATATTAGAAGTTACTAGCATATCTGAGGAATACTAAGAAAATTAGGGTAATTCATGTAATAAAGCATTGGAAGCAAACATATAATCATTAGCACATCGCCAGGCTTCATTCAACTAAGACGGTATCTCTCCCATTTTGCATTTACTCATCAACTTTATCTTTCTTATCACCTCCACTTACCACACACACACACACAAGTTCTCTATTGAAAACAGTATCTTCTTATACTAACCTCTTCTGAAGAACTGAGCAGCTTTTTGTTAAATAAAGAAACCATCATCATATCTGTTACAGGGAAAGGCTTTGGAGCCAGTTACTCTGAGTTCAACTTCCAGCTCTGATTCTGAGCGTGGCCTTAGGAAAACAGCTTAAGCTCTCAAAGTTTTAGTTTCTCTACCTAGAAAACATAAATAAACTCTACCATGATGGATAGTTGTTCGGATTAAATGGAAACATATGAGTGTGGCACCGAACACAGCACCTAGCACCGAATGGATACTGAAGAATGTAGCTCATAGTATTATTCTTGCTACTACGAACACATTTGCTTTATCCACAATCATTTACCCAAACTTGTGTTTGAAATGTATCGTTCCCTCACTAGAGTGGAAATAAGGCTAAAGTGAGATCTTCCTGTGTGTGTTGCCTCAATATATTAGCTCTCTTTCTGCATCCCTTCCACAAACCAATTTCTAGCAATTTCCAATGACTCTCCTGACAGTGATAAGCATTCAGGAAGACAAGCCATTCCCTATATTTTAGTCTACATTTTAGTAGTCATTATGCCTTATGTCCTGGCACAGGGGTTGTGTAGATTATAAATAGGTTCCCTACCTGCGGCTAGTAAACTTCTCTGAAGAGTTTGACACTGAACATAGCTGAAGAAAACAAGAAAACATATGGGTCTAAGAGTCTTCATGTTGCAGATGAAACTTGAAAGAAGGTATTCTATCATCTCAAAGAATTGAAGAATCCTTTTTATACTCTTTTCAAGTAACAACTATTAATAATTAACCTTTTCCTGGTGAATATTTTTTCTGGGCCAGTATGACCCTGATGAAATTGAAAAAATTCATGACAATGGAGAAATATCATTACTGGATGGCATTCATTAATGAATACTGGGTTTTAAAATGAGTCGTGTCAATTTACTTGTTGTTTTTCCAAGATTATACCATGTAGGCCTCGTAGTAATCAATAAGCACCTTTGGTACATATCTCATTTGCTGGGAAGGCCTGTTGACATGGACAAAGTTCTAAAGTGGCAGGAGGGAAGGTAAACATGTACTACCACAGATTCAAATAAATGGTTAAAGCCCTGGTCCCAGTGCTGGGCACGTTTTCAAGTCCCTGGAAGGGGTGGGGAAGCATGGGCCTGGGGAGCAGACCCAAGGAAATGGAACGTAATCTACTGAGTGTTTATTGTGGGTCTGGTGCTTTATATGACTATATATAGACAATAGTATTCTTATTTCTTGAATAAGAAATTAAGACTCGGGATCATACTAGGTACGACACTGCCCACCGTACTAGGTAGCCCCCTAAAAGGGGAGCCTGGAAGACTCAAGTTCTGGAAAAGGCCAGGAACACCTCGTGCAGTCTGCCTAAAGGCCATAAAGCTGCTGACAGCACTGGCGAGGGTGAACCGAGACCAGTGCACAGGCAGTCTCTTGGCCCAGTACTGTATGAGGTTGAGAGCATCATGGAACTCAAGGGCAGACACAAGGGCGACATGCAGCTGCTGGACCAGCGAAGACACCAGGATGCAAGTGTGCCGACGAAGCGTGTCCAGGGAGAAGTGGGAATTGACAATGAATTTGGGCCTTTTCTTCTATTGAGTCAAGGACTGAACTTTTTCAATGACCCAGGCCAAGCAACCAGAAATCACTTTCGAGTGCATGCAGCTCTTGAGGCTTATTTCTGAGGCAGACCTAGAGGACCTAGATTTGTCCTGCCAAGCCAGGGCCCGTCCATAGAGACCTGAGAAGCCAGCCGAAAACAGCACCTGGGAGCCTCAAGTTCTGGGGAAGCCTGGGAACATACCACGTCGCCTGTCTGTAGGGTACAGGTGGAGGAGTCTGGACTGCTGTGCAATGACGCGGCTTACCAGGCGGCAGGAATATCCTTCGCTAAGAGACACATGGGAGACTTGACCAATCAGCCTTGCAAGGGCTGATTCCAGCATGCTGACTGAGGTATCCTCAGTAAGAGACACTCGGAGTCATGTTTGTTACAGAAGCCTGGGACTTCAGGAAATAGGCAGACCTGAAGCGCTTGGATTGCCCTGCCATGTTGGAAACAGGAAGAAACCGAAAATTTGAACAGACCAATGACCAGCAATGAAATTGAATCAGTAACCACAAACTCCTGAGAAACAGAAGTCCAGGGCCAGATGACGTCACAGGCAAATTCTACCAAACATTTGAAGAAGGGTTAATATCTATTTGTTTTTGTTTTTCATTTTTTGAGATAATACCTATTTGAAGCAGAAGAGCTAGGTTCTTGTCTCATAGAGTCGAAAAATTAATCTCCTGGACAAAGGAGAGTGAGCAAAGCAATCTTATCAAGTAAGGATACAGACAAAGCTCTTAGGAGTAGGAGGGTCCCTCCAAGTTTGTCCACGTAGGCCTCCACGGACAGGCTTTTATCTAAAATTGCCCAGGGAGCTTGTGGCCTTAACATCCTTGTGACGTCTTGGCCTGAGTAAGGACTGGCGATAACATCTTGAATGGCTTACTTCTACTTTCAGGTCTGGTTATTCTTTGTTGTGCACAATATGACTGCCGTAAAAAGACCCTACCTTCAACGCGCAGGGCAAGGTGGTCTGATTTGTACCCTTATCTCTGATTTCACTGTGCCTCAGCATTTCTGTGGTTTGGGGTGAGCCTGACCATATGGCCCCTACCCAGCCCTGCCTGCCCCTTACTCATATTCTCCTCAAACTATTCCAAAATATAGAAGAAGAGAAACCTTCAAATTCATTCTATGAAGCCAGTATTACACTGATACCAATACCAGATAAAAACACCACAACCATGACAAATTGTGGACTCCGAGAAACCAATAGAGGGTTTCAGAGGGGAAGGGTGTGGGGGGATGGGTTGGCCTGGTGGTGGGTATTAAGGAGGGCACATATTGCATGGAGCACTGGGTGTTACACGTAAACAATGGATCTTGGATCACTGCATCAAAAACTAACGATGTGCTGTATGGTGATTAACACAACACGATCAAAATTTAAAAAAAAAAAAACACGATAAAGGAGAACTATAGGCCAATATCTCTGATGAACATGGATGCCAAAATCATCAACAAAATACTAGCAAACTGAATCCAATAATACATTTTAAAAAATCAAACAACACAATCAAGTGGGATTTATTCCCAGGATTCAAGGGTCTTTTAATGTTTGCAAATCAATCAACATGATACATCACATTAATAAGAGAAAGGATAAAAGCCATTACAACAAATGCAGAAAAATCATTTGACAAACTATAACATTCATTCATGATACAATCCCTCAACAAAGTAGGTTTACAGGGAACATACCTCATTGTAATAAAGGCCTATTATCAGGAAAAAGACAAGGATGTCCACTCTCACCACTTTTATTCAACATGGTAGTAGAAGTCCCAGCCACAGCAATCAGACAAAAACAACAACAATAATAAATAAATAAATAAGCATCCAAATTGGTAAGGAAGCAGTTAAATTTTCACTATTTGCAGATGATATGCTACTATATCTAGAAAACCCTAAAGACTCCACCAAAAAACTACAGAACTGACAAATGAATTCAGTAAAATCACATGTTACAAAATCAATGTATAGATATCTCCTACATTTCTATACACTAATAATGAAGCAGGAGACAGAGAAATTAAGAAAACAATCCCATTTACAACTGCACCAAAAATAATAAAATACTTAGAGGAAACCTAACCAAAGAGATAAAAAAAGACCTGTACTCTGAAAACTATAAAACAGTGATGAAACAAATTGAAGATGACACACAGAAATGGAAAAACATTCCATGCTCATGGATTAGAAGAGCAAATATTGTTAAAATGTCTATACGATGCAAAACAATCTATACATTTAATGTAATCCCTATTAAACAGCATTTTTCACAGAACTAAAACAAACCATCCCAGAATTTGGATGGAACCACAAAGGATCCCAAATAGTCAAAGCAATCTTGAAAAAGAAAAACAAAACTGGAGGTATCACAATTCCAGAATTCAAGTTATATTACACAGCTGTAGTAATCAAGATACGATAATACTGGCACACAAATAGACACATCGATCAATGGAACAGAATAGAAAACTCAGAAATGAAAACCACAATTATGTGGTCAATTAATCTTCTACAAAGGAGGACAGAATATGCAATGGGAAAAGAGTATCCTTGACAAATGGTGTTGGGAAAATTGGACAGCTCCATGCAAAAGAATGAAACTGGACCACTCTCTTACACCATACACAAAAATGGACTCAAAATGGATTAAAGACCTAAACATGAGACCTGAAACCATAAAAATTCTATAAGAGAGAACAAGCAGTAATTTCTCTAACATCGGCCATAGCAACATTTTTCTAGATATGTCTCCTGAGGCAAGGGAAATAAAAGCAAAAATGAACTATTGGGACTATGTCAAAATAAAAATTTCCTGCATAGTGAAGGAAACAATGAACAAAAGCAAAAGGAAACCTACTGAATGGGAGAAGACATTTGCAAATGACATACCTGACAAAGAGATAGCATCTAAAATATATAAAGAACTGATAAAACTCAACAACCCAAAAAGCAAATAGTCCAATTAAAAAATGGGCAGAAGACATAAAGAGACATTTCTCTAAAGAATATATCTAAATAACCAACAGACACATGAAAATATGCTGAATATCACTCATTATTAGGGAAACGCAAATCAAAACTACAATGAGATCTCACCTCACACCTGTTAGAACGGCTAAAATGAAAAACTCAAGAACAACAGGTATTGGCAAAAACGTGGAGGAAAATGAACTCCTCTACTCTGCTAGTGGAATGCAAACTGGTACAGCCACTGTGGACAACAGTAGGAAGGTTCCTCAAAAAATTAAAAATAGAACTAGACCATGATCCAGTAATCACACACCTGGGTATTTATCAAAAAAATTCAAAAACACTAATTTGAAGAGATAAATGCATCCCTCTGTTTACTGCAACCTTATTTACAATAGCCAAATTATGGAAGCAACCTGAGCGTCATCAACTGACGAATGGATAAAGAAACATGGTGTACACATACGCAATAGAATATTTTTTCAGCCATAAAAAAAGAATGAAATCTTGCTACATGAATGGAGCTAGAGTATAATGTTAAGCAAAATAAGTCAGAGAAAACAAATACTATATGATTTCACTCGTGTGGAATTTAAGAAAGAAAACAAAACAAACAAAGGGAAAGAGAGAAAGAGAGCAACCAAGAAACAGACTGTAGGGAACCAGCAGGCAGTTACCAGAGGGTGGTGGGGGCGGATGTGAAACAGGTGAAGGAGATGAAGAGTACAGTCGTCACGACGAGCACGGAGTGCTGCACTGACTTGTTGAATCTCTCGATGTCTCCCAAAACTAATATAATATAAACTAATAGAGTACCGTATGTTACCTATATTGGAATTAAAATTAAAAAAGGTATTTGAAAAATGATCAATAACGACAAGAAACTCGGGGTCATAGAATTTGCTCATGGACTCATGGGGAGAAATCCAGGCTTGACTTTGGAGCCCACAGCGCTCAAGAGCGAGTACAGAAAACTGAGGTGTCAGCATTCCTGAGCTAGGAATCTAGCTCCACCTAACACCCAGTTTGGGGGCTTAGGGGAAGAAAGGGGTACTTACTGATTAAATAAAAAGTCTAGGAAAAACGTGAAAGCCAAAAGTTTTGGAAATGTTTTGGAGATCACTGGTTACTACTTGAACAATTCCCATCCTGAGTTGCCTTATTTATAGATGGAGGGTTTGGACCAAATAATATCTAAGACTGACAGTCCATCGTGTGTTTGTGCTACCCATATATTCCTATTTCTGGTTTCCTAGGCAAATATATATATATTTTATTTAATATTAATTAATTAATAATTACTATATATGTATATCAAGTAAGAAGGATTTATCTGCCTGAAAAATAATGATAAATCTGTTCTTCTTTAGCTTTGGGACATGTTGGCTAGTGATAAAGAATATAGATCATGTGTGATGGAAAACTAGGGTCAGCAAATGAAAAATTATCTTTGGCAGGTTTTCATTACTTTTTTAGGTCCTCTAAAGAGTGCTAACGCTCAGCAGCTCTTCCGTGGCGCATTCTTAGAGCTGCGCCCCTTGAGCTCTTACTCTGAGCCTTACTCAGCCTTACTCTAAAGCCGTACTCAGGACAATTAGACCTATTACTCTCGGGATGGCCAACACTTCGGATGAGACAGGCCAGACTGTCACCCACTACAGATCTTACTAAGGGATCACTGCCTCTTTTCACCACTCAGTGCCACAAGAAGGCCACTATTAATTGATTGGAGATGACACTTTAAAAAAAAAAAAAAGGAACCATTGCATGTGTGCAGAAATAATCCCTCTTTTTATTAAAATAATGGACAAAATTTACATCCTAGTTGAATTCTCATCTCAGAGTAAAAGATTCTTGGAAACATAAAATGATGTTAAGTCCTTTATCAGTGACTGAAGGCAGAATTTCAGACCAGAGGACAAACAAGTAGTGAGGATTATTGAAGCCAAGGCAAGGGGATGGGTTTCCTGATAAGACTGGAAAGACAGCCCAGAACTTGTTCCCTACGAGTGTGAAATCGTTACCCTGACCTTTAAGATGAAAAATGGAAGGTATACAAGACACAGTGATGATGTTTAATGAATATTATTTCACCACAAACCAGATTCTTATCTGAATCATAGAAACAGAGTTGGAAGGAACCTTAGAAAGACCAGGACTAGATTCCTGGATCCCACAGGAAACCTGGACAGGGACTGCTCATGACTGTGCAGTTTGATACTCATTGCTGTACCATGAGGCCCACCCCACTGAAAGTCATCGTTAATACTAGAAAATTCGTCTTGCACTGAATTCTGGTATGGTCTCGTCACTGGTCTGAGTTCTAAGCAATACAGAGTGACGTGCCCTTGTTCCAAATCCTCTCTTTTGAGGCAAAATACATCTTTTTAATAAACCATTCCTCCCTTTCCTTTTCCCACATCAAGTTGGTGACATGCTTTTTAATAGTATGTTCTCTGGAATATGAGTAGAGAGTTGTAGGGTAAGTTCCTCTGTGATTATAGAGTCTTATAATTAGAGGCTATTAATAAGGATCTAGCATTTACCTGAGTGAGTGTGCACACTGAGGCCATGGAAAGGGAGGGATGAAGTCACTGGCAGTTCGTAAAAGACACTTGAAGAAAGGGTGCTGGGCACCTGGGTGGCACAGTCAGTTAAGCCTCTGCCTTCAGCTCAGGTCATGATCTCAGGGTCCTGAGACTGAGCCCCGCCTCGGGCTCCCTGCTCAGCGGGGACTCTGCTTCTCTCTCTCCCTCTGTGCGCGCGCGCTCCCTCTCGCTCTCTCTTGCTCTCTCTCAAGTAAATAAATAAAATCATTTTTTTTAAAGGTATTTATTGTCTCCCTGTACAATATGGGACAGATTTCATTTTAACCCAGCAGATTCCTGGGCCTCTGGTTTCGTATCTGTTGTGTCTAGCCCAGTACTGGACACATAGCTGAATCCACTAATAGGTACCAAACTGAATTACCTAATTGGGCGCTGATTCACTTCTGTTTGTTAAACTTACTATCCAATATCTAAGTGAAACGTTCTTCCTGTTCCCTCATTAGTAAATGGAAATGTTTGGCAAAAGGACAAAATAACGTCCCAAAATAAACATCTATTATCTGCTAGCCGTGGCATTGGGTACTTTGTATAGTAATTCAATGCATTTCTCTAAAGCCTTTGTGAAGTGGAGATTATTCTCCCATGTTATACAAAGAAATAAATGTCTTGGATTATAGGGAACTTGTCAGAAGCCATGCAGGAAGTTACTCGCAGCAGGAATTTGATGCCCCACCCCCGCCAGTACTTCCCCTACAACTTCCGCTTAGATTGTAGTGCCTGTGTGCTCCCACAGCAGGGCACTTCTATCCCTATGACATCATATGTCATTGCTTGTTTACTATCCTTCTCCCTGCCACGGGAACCATCTCTGATCACCTCATATTTGTATGTGCAGTGTCTGACACACAGTAGGAGTCTAATAATAAATATTTGTTGATGAAATAAAGGAAAATCCCAAAGACTACACCATAAATGCTGTGCTAAAAGAACTCTGTGACTATTCCCCTGCATTATCTCTTAAATGGTCATCATCTTCCATTCCAGATTTGGAAGCACTAAAAACTTTGGAAGTTTAGAAAACAGTCAGGATAATCGGGCCACAACCCCATGACCAACCTTCCTTTCCTGCTTCCTAGTTCCCCCAGCTCCCTCTCCCTAGACATCACCGACAAGCACTTACATCTCCAATATTAACAGTGATCCCAGCTTGGAAGAGTAAGACAAAAGAGCCACTGTTGCTGATGGCTTAGGTGCTCCTCCCTGTCTGTGAATGACATCAACATCCACCCTAGGACATAGGGTGTACAGAGGTCAGAATACTGGTCTGGGATTAGAGGAGTCAAATGCAAACCCTGGTTCTGTCACTTACCACTTACCAGTTGTATGACATTGAACAGATGACTCTACAAACAGTTCCTGCTTGTAAAATGGGAATTAAAATGAGATCTACTTCAAGGGCACCTGGGCAGCATAGTCAGGTAAGTATCTGATTCCTGGTTTTGGTTCAGGCCATGATCTTGGGGTCATGAGATCAAGCCCCACATTGGGCTCTGTGCTCAGCGGAGTGTCTGCTTGAGGAGTCTCCCTCTCCCTCTCCCTCTGCCCCTCCCACCTGTGCTCACTCTCTCTCTCTCTCAAATAAATAAATATTTTTAAGGTAAGGTATCTACTTCATACAGTTGTTAGGGTTCCATGCATTAAAAAGTACTTTGAATGATGTTTTGTACATTGAAAACATTCAGTGGCAGTGGGGAGTGCTGGGAGCAGGAGGGCTGCCTGGCCTTAGCTCCCCATGCCCTTTCCAGCAGCAGCAAGAACAGGCATCTCTGAGGAGTCTGCCCCCACCACTGCTGCTGCCCAGCCCCGCCTTCCCTGCAACAGTGTACATCTGCCAAGGAACTCACGATGCTGATGAGACAAATACATCCTGATTGACTGATTTTTGTTATCAAGCTGACGCACGACATCAGTCTTTGAGACATAACTTTATGATGTTGTTTATTGCTCGCTACAATAAAATGATTTCAGTAAAGGTTACAGAAGGATCTTTTCACCGCATTCTTCTCAGAAAATGAGACCCACCGCAGGAAAGATAGGAAGCAGGGAAGTCGGTGTTCCTCTCTTTTCCCCACAACCTGGAAGCAAAAATAGTATTTAATGCAACACACGAATGTGAAATCGTATAACTTGGGTGATGGGAAGTCGTGTATATAGAAAAGTGTGAGTGGTAAGGATGTTGTGCTTCTCGTAGACCCAAACCTGGACTACTGTGGTGGTCTAGGCCTCTCTTCCCAGACGCTGAACACCATTTGTTCCTAAAGTTTGTGTACGTGTCTTACCTAAACTGCAGAGAAGAGAGCACCTTTTACACATCGCTTTGTGAAATCACAAACATCTCGCTTTTCACTTAGGAACACACTGTTGTGGCAAGACTCTTAGGCCAGGTTACTGAGGCTTCTCTGCCCATCACCAGCCCTCTCCTCCCTGTCACTATTCACAGATTTTCATTGCCTTTCCGCTCTGGTCCAGACCGCTGAGTGCGGAAGCAGAGAGGCAGAGGACTGGGTCCCTTTGGCTCCTCGGAAAGCTGCTTGAACATCAAGAGAAGTGCTGCCACGAAACAGGCCACGCAGAGTGGTAGAGACTGAGGGATGTGGGAGGACCGAGACGGGCGCGTGAGGTACGAGGCACATGGAATGAGCTAGAAACAGACACTGAAGCACCAGAAGGGAAAAGCCCGAGTGACCACACCAGCCACATGTACATTTGGCACTTGACTCAGCGGAGATTACCTTTGTTGGGTTTTGCTTTGTGTTTCTCAAGCAGCCTGGCTTTTGGCCGCCACCTTGGGCCCCTGAGAGGGGAAAAAAAAAAAGAAACAAAAACACATAGAAGAGTTTAAGTCATGATTATTTAAATTTGGAGACACATGTTGCCTTGAAATTTGGGAAGAAAAATTAAAGCAGTCCCATCTTGTAGAAGGGGAGGATTCAATGAACACCCTTTCTTCAAGTGCAGTTTATGAACTGCCGGGAACCCCATCCCTCCCTTTCCATGACCTCAATGTACATACACACTCTGGTCAATGCTAGATACTGATTAATAACCTCAAATTGCATTAAAAATATTTGTAAAAGCTAATAATTTGAAACACACACACACACACACACACACACACAATTCCCACAGACTAAGCACTCCCTTGGAAAAGGTAGAGGGCTATCCGCCAGAATGAAGACTGGGTGTGAGTGTGCGTGTCTGTGACCAGGCAGGCAGGATACGAGGGGTCCGAGTTTGCGTGTGTGCACGCACACTGTGAGTCTGGGGTAGAGTGGGAGTTGCTGGGAATGGAAAGGTGAGAAAGGAAGCTGGAAATCAGTGAAGAGCTACTTCCAAGCAGCCTCCCTCTGGGGCTAGCATTCACCCGTACCTGAGAACCCACCACAAGCTGGCAAGAGACACCCGTCCCTGGAGTGAGAACCCTGGGGGAGCGCGTCTCCTCTCTTCCCCCTCAAGGCACGCAGCCCCCACCAATGCCTCACTTCACACACATGCATGTTCACCTGAGGGACGCTGCGGCAGGGCCCATGAAGGTGAGCCCGCCACCCCCGGAGAGATTTCGCAAACACCCTTCGTGCTCCCCCCTCTTTGGACCTGATTACTATTTCTTTTGCAAACCAGTCTGGCTATTCGTTTTATTAAACTAATGAGTGATTCAAAGAGAGTAAGAGAGTAAGGACCAAAGGTCTAATTCAAGGATAATGATCCCCATCCTCATTTAGAGGTGGTGAAGTACAGCTCGGTGTAAGCTATGTGATTAAGATGGCTGGAATCAGGACCTGGGTTCTCCTGGCATCTTTTTCATACACCGTGTGGTTACCAAGGAGACAGTGCCGAGGTCCTTCCACAGGGACATCTGCCTGGCACATCAGGCTCACGGTGCTCCCAGAGGCCTCAGAGATATTGCAGGGAGGAAGCAGGGTCCTACTGAGAGTTCGGTTGTATTTTGTGTGACCAGGAACACTGGATGAATTTCAGGGGAAAAGAAAAGGAACTACCTCTTCACGAAAGCAGGTTTCAGGGTCCTCAGCTTTGCAACATTTTGCCACCACGTCCGTGAAGTCTGAGAGCAATGGCCGCAGCACTGCTTCTGTAAGTTCAGGCCCTCGCTTCACTACATTAACAAGAAACCTGTGGCCCAGAGATGCCAGACAGAATTAATTCAAGACTCTTTCTTAAGCTCCTCTTCCCCAAAACGCTTGTCACAATTTCACATGTCTTAGGGAGCACTTGACTTAGAGGGGAGTATAAAAAGTTAAAATAGTCCACTTCGAAGGAGTCTCCAGAAGCTTTCCTGTTCAATTTGTGGGATGGATTTCACGTTAACACTCTTCAGAGGGTGAGGTCATTATAAACAAAAATGGTATAAAAAACGTGAACATAAATTACATCTTTCTTATGTGCAGTCCTGTGGGTTATGTGATTACTTTTGGTCTTTCTAGAAAATTCATTTTCAAAACAACCTCTGTTCCCTTTTCCTCAGTAGCTGAATGCTGTTTCCACTGCACCTGATACAGATACTACCGAAATCCCCCCTTGAAGTCTTACTCTTTCGCATTTATAGCATTGCCTGAGAAGACAAAAGTGAAATTCTTGTCCCTTTTAGGCCTCTCATTTTTTTCAAACAGTAAGCAAGATTCTCAGGGAAAATATCTATGATATTCCCTCAAGAAAGTCCAGCTCATTATGAACTTGCCTATGAGCCTTTTTGCTGGCTTCCCTCAGTCACCTTTCCAAATCACAATGTACTGGACACTTCATGCCTAGGGAAAGAAAAGACTAGCGAGGTATTGACTTTCCAGCAACAGTCATGAAAAAGCCCTGGTGTTTTTCTGGATAGGAGAGAGTGGGCAATTTGATGGAAGTAACAGGACTAGAACACCAATATCCGATGTATTACAGTATGCCTTCTCGTTAACACATGATGTGCCTTCAGGCTGAAGAAAAAGGTGAATGGAAGAGAATGTTTATACCTGTCCTTCTTCCTTTGGAGCTCCTCATTATGAGACTGACATAAGTCTGTATGAAAGACAAATAAATCCTGAGGCGTACATGGAGGTTTATACGTTTTATCAGCTTCCAAGCCCTCAAAGCAGGGTCTTCTGAAGGCAAAGTTGGTTTTGCAACAGTGGTCCACATCTGGGTTGATGTTCCGATTTTCATTTAGTCCGCATAACTCTCCAAGAACTAAATCCATCTGTCCCAGTGAAAGTCGGAATTTAGATAAGAGTTTAAAACTTGAATAGAGTTTTGAAATATGGTGAGAAAAACCATTAGATTGTTGTAAGATGACTGTTAACTCAGAAAAACCCACGCACTTGTAAGCATGATACTACGTACAAAGTAGAAGCTTGCGTTACAACAAAATTTCAAGCCATTGTAATGCAAGTGCTATAGGTTAATTTCTTGTTAGCACATATATAAATCTGTAATTATGAGTCTTAGAGAGCTTCAAATCAGCCAACTGAAAGTGGCAGCCAAACACAGTGGCCCTTTGATTTATTCCTTTCCTAGGGTGTTCTAGGTTATCCTCCAAGATAATCTCCACTGCAGCCCTGAAGAGATACATCCAAGTTGTGATTGGGCAGAAGTATCAATTCTCTTACTGAGTAGATGGGACAAGACTGAATTTGTAACAGTAAAATTACAAAATTTCTTATATCATTCTGAAACTTTTGCGCTAACAATTTACAAATAACAAATTAGTAATAAGAAGTAAGAGGAGTGCCTGGGTGGTTCAGTCCGTTGAGGTTGAGCGTCTGACTCTTGATTTTTTTTTTTAAAGATATTTATTTATTTATTTATTTGACAGAGATCACAAGTAGGCAGAGAGGCAGGCAGAGATAGAGGGGGAAGCAGGCTCCCTGCCGAACTGAGAGCCCGACACGGGGCTCAATCCCAGGACCTTGGGACCATGTCCTGAGATGAAGGCAGATGCTTAACCCACTGAACCACCCAGGTGCCCCCTGACTCTAGATTTTGACTCAGGTCGTGGCCTCTGGGTTTTAAGATCAAGCCATGCATCAGGCTCGATGCTCAGCCTGCTGCTCCCTCTCTTTCTGCTCCTTCCCTTGCTCTCTCGCTCTCTCTCTCTCCTCATCTCTCTGTCTCTCAAAAATTAAAATAATAATAATAATAATAAATAATAATAATAAATAATTTTCTTGGAGAACCCCCAAGAAAATATTTAATACATTCTCCTTTGCTTTTTAGGATTGCGACGCAGTGAGGCCCTTAAAAAACTTTGACATTCCTGCTCAACAATGTTGAAAACCATGAAGAAAGGCATGTAACTGCCTAATTGCTATAGATCAATGAGTACAGTACAGCAGATGTCTTTTTTTTTTTTTTAAGGAATAGTTAGGTACATGGGCCATGCTCACCAAATTGTCAACACAGGCAAACTCTTCACTCAGTGTGCAGCAGGTGGCCAGAGCTGTCACCATTTCCTTGCCAAGAAAGGTCAGTTCTTCAGTGGAGAGCTGGGGAGCTATCTTTGTGAGTTTGATAAGGTAGCTGAAAGAACATTTGTCTGTTTGGTTCTAAACAAACACAGATACCCATTTTCCCTTGTCTAACTACTTGAAACCCTAACTCTTCAAGGCTAGGGACAACCAAGGTAAGGACAACGTGAACCTCGGCTTTCTTATAAAATAGCGGAGAACTGTCTCTTCACTCCCTATTTCCCCACACCCTGTCTCCTAGATTCTGCATTTTTGGTTTCCTCCTAATTTCCTGGTAATCTCAGAAATTTTCAAATTTGCTCATCCTGTCTTACCTGGGAGCATAGGAACTCCTGGACTAGGATGTAAAATATCTTGGTTAGTATGTAAAATTCTGCTTGAAATCCCCTGCATAGTAAATAATATTTTAAAGGGAGAATTTAATTAATAGATCCATGTTGGAAAATGATAATCTAAGGTGAAGGAAATTTATATCTTTAATGGGCTGAGTTTGAGTTCTCAGCAAACAGGCAGATTGCAGAAACAGTTATTTTTTAAGCTCTGTTTTGTTTCAAAGACGTTTGGTTTAAACACACACTATATTACCCTGGTAATTCATTAAGAAAATCCAGAATAAACTGTGTATCACTCATGAATGCTCACAAGAGCACTAAAAACCAAATATTAACATGTTAAATAAATCCAAAATTATTTCTATAAGCTCAATAAGTTGGGTCTAAAATCTGGGCAAACCATCTTTTCCTTGGGAAATTGCAAAGACCTGAAGTTTGCTCTTTCCCCCACCTTCCTAAATGGGGCAGAATCCAGGGAGTCTGGTGAGGTATTGACAAAAGCAAGTCCAAGTGAAAACTAAAACATTAGAGAATCAATTTTCTGGAATCTTGTATTGCTTTTATTTCTAGCCTCATTCTATGACAGCTTGATGTACATTCTTGACTTTTGTGTTTTTATTCTTTCCCAGTTGATGGATTTGCCCATAACTAAAAGGCTGAGCTGATTTTTTGACACTTTGTGGCACTGTTTATCTTACTTATCCTCATCACAAGTGTTAACCAACTTGAACAAGCAACTTACTAGTATTTCAAGTCATCTTTCCCCAAATTCTGGAAATGCTCACATTCTCGCTGTACTATCTTGAGGCTTTTCTCAGTTGTTTCATTGAATTTGTATTCCTAAAAACAAGAACAATCATATTTATGAACATTTTCTCTAAAATTTAATCATAAGCTTCATGTCAACTTGTCAAATAGCTTTTATTTGTATAGTAGTTTGAAACTATCATATATATTGTTTACTAAATGGAGAGTAGTTTTCTTTATGAGTTAAGAATTTAAATCTTTTTGGGGCGCCTGGGTGGCTCAGTGGGTTAAGCCGCTGCTTCGGCTCGGGTCATGATCTCAGGGTCTTGGGATCGAGTCCCACATAGGGCTCTCTGCTCGGCAGGGAGCCTGCTTCCCTCTCTTTCTCTCTCTGCCTGCCTCTCCATCTACTTGTGATTTCTCTCTGTCAAATAAATAAATAAAATCTTTAAAAAAAAAAAGAATTTAAATCTTTTCAACTGTAAATGTAGAGATGGCTTTTATTAATTGAACTCCAAATTTTTCATTATGATCCTGTACATTTTTTAGAGCTTTCCAGCTTGCAAAGTGTAACTCAAATCTTATGCTGACAATGATCACATCTGATAATCACTTTCATGAGGCCAGAGTAGTCTCTCATCTTTACATACAGGAAATCAGCCTTATGAACTCAAATATCTTGCCTAGAATGACCCAGCTAGTCGATATTGCTACAGAACCTTTTAAATCATATTTATCTTTATTTCATGTCTTCTTTTCCATCATTTAGAATTGGAACTTAAAACCCCCAATAATTGTCTTCAAATATTTGACAAACTCTATCTCCTCAGCATAAAATTGGATGTCTACTGAGCGGCAACCAGAAATAAAACTACATACCAGTGAATGGGTGTGTAGGACATACTGCACCTCCATATAAAAAGAGAATTCTCTAGCACTGTGATTCATTTAAGGGTCAGGAACAGATAGTGGTAGAGCTAGTCTGAAAGTCAAGTTCTCTTGCTTCATTGCTCAAATATGAATGGGTGTAAACTGACTTTTATGGTAAGTGGAAGCAATTTTTTAAATAAAGCAAAAGCAATACATATCAAAGGAATGGGAAACAAATCAGAAATGTCAAACAATTAATTTATCTAATACCTTAGGGATGCTTATGAGTTGACACTAAAACACACTAAATTCAACAGGAAAATGGACAATGGGCATGACAACTTTTCACAAGAAATTTATAACTACAATAGCTAAAATCACATGGGAAAAACCTATGTTAATTATGGCTATTTCTCAGTGACAGTATCAAAGCTTTCATTTTTATCTTTACAACTTCTGATACTTTCCTAATCATCTTTGGCAATCATTTATTACTTTTACAATCATTAAAAAAAACTATATGGTTTAATAAAATGCAGAGTACATAAATAAGGATCTAAATGTAAAATATTGAATCGGAAGACTTCTTTTTGCATCAACACACAGAATTAGTAGTTCAAAACATTGTGCAGAAACCTAACACATTATCAGTCTTCCCAATGATCAGCCTGCACCGAATTTGAGTACATTCAAATGGGTCAATTACATTTCCTACTCCTTAGGCTAGAGTAAAACTTTGACGTCAGTTATGAAGTGTTTGTTGTTAGGCTTTGGTTTGTCCTGTTCTGTGAGCCCAGAACGGTGAAACCTACTGCATGGCGGTAACAGTCGGGAGGGTTTTCTGTGCGGCAACACTCCTTCAGAAGATTCTCATACACCCCAGCAATTCTTAAAAGCTCCGGTACAGACAGTTCCAGATGTCTCCTTGAGTATTCATAAAGAAACCTGCGATGTGTACAAGGTTTCTTGCATTAGACCTTAGAGAAAGAACAAAATATCAAATCTTGCTATCTCTTAAGCTAATCTGATATAACACTGAGTCTACTTTCAAACGCTAATTTCCTCCTCCTGTTTGCTCAGGGAGTGATTTCAGAGGATATTTTGACTACAGGACATCATTTTACAAAGGTTCTCTTCTGTAGTATATTTTAAACCAACTGTGCCCTTTACTTGAGAGGATAGAATGATGAGTTATTCTGAGTTAATTATTGGGAAGATTTATGTGTAAAACATCAGAAATAGTATATCATGCCACCAATACTTGAGAAAATACATAGCAGGTTTAATTTTGTTGGGAACTGCATTCAAACCTCCAACTTGAAATGGTGGAAATATAGCTTGCTCCCCACTCCAGGACCATCTTGGGGAGAGACTGGGAAGCAGTTCTGCCTGGAACTTCATCCCATCACTTCTCAAATATGGGAGTCACCACCCCTGGAGCTCCAAGTCATTGGCAGTGGTTTCCATGGCCTCAGTGAGAAGCTCCAAGGATACAGGCTGTGTGATTTGGGGAGAAATGAGAAATCAAGTGGAAAGAGGCTAACACTTATTGAGCCCTTAGTAGGTGCTAGCACTGGATCGAGCTCTGGGTCATAAGAGATAAAGAAATGCTCCCTACCCTCTGAAAACACTTTTCTCTTTAACTGCACTTAGTCCTCAAGATCAGTACTAATTTTTAGCTCAAGAAAGAAAGTCTCAGACTGGGGAAGCACCTTGCTATTAATGGGAAGTGTAATATGTGAACCCAGGTCTAGTAGGATGCTTACTTCCTTCTTCTCTAAACCAAGCTGACTCTCTTTGCAGGAGAGGGGTATCTTCTCTACGCACCAAGCTGTGCTCTTTCAATCACCTTCATAATAAAATCTTATGGGGGTTCCTGGGTGGCTCAGTTGGCTAAGCATCAGACTTTGGTGGGGATCCTTGTTCAGCAGAGAGTCTGCTACTCCCTCTCCCTCTGCCCCAAGCCCTGCTCACTCTCTTTCTCACTCTGTCTTTCTCTCAAATAAATAAATAAGATCTTTTTTTTTTTTTAAATCTTATTACCCATCCATTCAAAATAAGTTGTAATACCTCACAAAATTTCTCAATTCCAGGGAACTCTGCATCCCTTTTTGGTTCGCAGGCTTTGATTCTCTAATCGGTGTTTCTGACATTGTCTCTTCTACTTCCCCACCTGCCGTCTCAATCCTATTTGTGTGATATATTCCCAGACCCTAACACAACTGCATTTACCCTTCAGAGAATCAAGGGCTATTCTTAAAATCTGATATAAGCCATGGACCTTTCTACAGGAATAGAATAAAATTAAAAAAAAAAAAAAAACTGCCAACAAAAATTCCTAGAAGTGTACCCTAGCCTGGAAGTTCCATTGTGATTGTGTATCAAGTGCACCATTATGATCTTGCGTCAAATGCTACACCTGAAAACTCTGTCTCTGGCTCAGAATACTCCGGGTTGCTCTGTGATTTCTCCTCAAACACTATGTTGTAACATGATGGTGATGATGATGATGACGATGGTGATGATGGTTTATAAAAAAATTGCTTCCATTCGGTGAGCACATGTGCCAGATAGAAGTGAGACATGCTACCTCTAACATTTTGTTCAGTTTGAGTTAATAACCCCAACTCATGAGAAACAATAGGACACAGTGGCTGGGTTCTAAGAGCAAGAGTCTGGAGCCTGGCAGCTTGCGTCCGAATCCTGGCCCCACCACATATTATCGGTGTCACTTGGGAGCAAGTTACTTAACTTCTGCATTTCCATCCCCTTACCTGTAAAATGAGGACAATAAAAGCATCCCTACAACAGAGGGTTGTTTCAAAAATTAAATTGGTTAGTAGATGAAAAGCATTTAACATTTGGTAAATTTTCCCTAATCTCCATCCTCCAGAGCTCCAGGTTCACATACAAAATTGTCTCATGATACTTGGGACCACATGGATGGAGCTGGAGGGTATTGTGTCAAATGAAATAAGTCAGACTGAGAAAGACAAATACCATATGATTCCACTCATAAGTGGAATCTAAAAAAAGAAAAAAAAAGGACTACAAACAAATGAATAAACAAAAAGTGGAATTAGACGTATAAATACACAGGACAAACTGATGGCTGTTGGAGTCAGGAGGGATGAGCAAAATAAGTGAAGGGGAGTGGGAGCTACAGGCTTCCAGTTATGGAATGAATCTGTCATGAGAATCAAAGGCTCAGCACAGGGAATCTAGTGAACGGTATTGTAATAACGGTGTGCGGGATCCGAGGACAGCTACACTTGGTGACGAGCCTCGCATAATGTGTAAACTTGTCAAACCACTACGGTGTACACCTGAAACTAATGTAACATTGTGTGTCAACTATACTCAAGTAAACAGAAACTGTTTCACAGCCTTCCCAGTTGCTTACTTTCTGTGTACCTCAAAGTCAGTGTCATCAGATCCAAACATATTCTCTTTCCCACAAAACCTTCAACCCATACTTCCCATCTCATTGAATCTGAAAACTACTTACCCAACCACCTAAGCCCCAAACTGGGATTCATTCCAGATGAAGTTTCTAAAAGAAAAAAGTGATTTTGTCCTTCCTTATTCTTCAGGGAAAGCCCTTCAGTGGCATCTTGTCACTTAGCACGCCTGCATGATCTGGCCGCATGTACCTCTCACTACCCTCCTCTCTCACTGCAAATACCCCACACAAAGTCACAAACTCACCAAGTGGTTTTATACTTCTATCCATGATCTCCCCCTTCTGTCTAGATTACCAAAATGTCTTTAAACACCTCTTCCCTATCAAGCCTTTCCAGGTTTCCCAGGTAGAACTGACCACTTCCTCCTCTGTCTTTACGTTATGGATTACACAGTGCTCTCAGAAATAAAAGGACGTGCCGTGCACTCATTTATTTATAAGTCTGTCTCTTCTCCCATAGCATTCCCTGTTGATGAAAGCTTACTGTGGATAAAAGCCCTGTCTAACCTCATATAGTGCCTGGATTAGGTTTCATTACCAATAAGCTTGGAATGAATGAATGTTCTTATATGAATTTTATGTATGATGATTAACTTGTTCTAGTGACCCAACCAGGTCTCAAATCCTGTCCCTTTGGCTCCAAGTCCACTAGATTTCCTTGAACAGCTGTGGAGTGGCCTACCATGGCATTTCAGCCTACAAATTCCTAGACCAGACCTCCTCTGGTCAAATCCTTACTCAGCCAGCTTTTAGCTGTGACCCTTCAACAAGCGACTTAGCTGTTCTGTACCTTCATTTACTTATCTGAAACAATGGGGGAACTCACACTGGTGTCACGTGACTGTTGTGAGAACTCAAACAGATCATCCACATTGAGTATCGAGCCTATTGTCTGGCACATATCAAGTACTCAATAAATGTTAGCCATCCCAGGAATCACACAGTTGCATCTCCTTAAAATCAGTTGAAAATACCAGAGTCTATAACCATCATTTTTTAAAATTATGTGGTACCCAATGATTTGAATGGTTCCCCATTCCTTCCACCCAAATTAGCCAAAATAGGTCAAATCATAAGTTTCTGTTTGCCTTAGAAATTTCAGTATAGATTTATGTTACTCAGCCATGAAGATCGTTTGATTAGCATCTCGCTCTTCACACACATTTTCGCTTTCAGTAAATTTCGCTTCTCTTAGAGCTAAGTCCTCTGGTCTATTGTCTTTATTTGAGGCAATGATGCACTCGCCACGCTCTGGTATTTTCTTTTCGCAGCACTCTTTGATTTTGCTGGAGATGGAATCTTGTTTGGAGCAAATATGGCTCATAACCTTGCTCTGTATGACAGAAGAATGAAAAATTACTTTATTCTCATCATTCCTTCAGGGCTGGATTTTCCTTCAGAATGAAATGATTGCATACACAACCAACTGTGAACCTCACATCTGGATTTGCATCAACACGCAAAATTATTCATCAGATAATAGGAAAGTAGTATTTAAATTTTGTCTTAATGTAATACACATGAAGTTTTCACAGGAAGGCAAGTTTTATTGCTGAAGATTTTAAATGATATAATAATGAAAACAGACTCTCCTATAAATTCCCATTTTATTGTTAAACATTAATCTTTTAAATACTTCACTCCTAATACCTTGATATATTGGCATTTTAAATTCTGTGTTATTTCTTTCCTTTTAAATGAAGACCACCAAAGACATGTGACTAGAACATCTATAATCCTAGATGTCTTTTCTCATGCCCTGGAACTATATGGCCAAGTACATAGCAGAAACTCAATAAGTATTTCCTAAGTGAATAACTACTCATAAGTGAATGACAAAATGATTAACAAATGGACTATCAGAGCAACTACCAGATGGTGACTCACAAACATAAGAAGCTATCCTACTCAGTTACCATTTCCCCATGGTTATTATTAATCTGAAGCTGTTCAAGTTGCGAAATGATATACAAAACAAAAACCCTTACTGTATCCTCTCTCTCGCTCTTCAGCCTAATTCTGACCTCCATGGCAAATGGTGGGAATTAGGGAGAAGGTGAAGTTTTCTTATTTACACATTAGTTGGATAATTTTGTAAAAGCTGATCTGCCCCCTCATCTCTTCTGCAGACTCCCCGGTATGAGTCTGCACATTTTCCTCCTTCCGGTTCCACTTTCACATGTACTATGTTGAGTTTCAGAAAACACTAAGCTATTCCAGGCCTCTCTGACTTCACCTAAGCTGGTCTGCCTCTTCTTCTGGTGAACACTGAGGATGAAAGATGGGATAAAGCTCTGGGTTGAAGCAAAAAACGGGATGTGGTGTGTTGCACCACGTTTCCAACAGACCAGATAGAACCAAGAAGACAATCCTTGCAAATAGATAAACATTTTACTGAAGGCCATCACTCTTCTGGGAAGCACATCTCTTTAATGTCTGGAATTCACTTCTGTTTTGAACAAACTACAATTTAATAACTCTTATTTCTCCATGAGGGCATTATAAAGAGATATCAAGGTCATCATACGATCTCTTAGTTTCAGCTCTGAGCTTCACAGAAAAATCCTCCATTATATTCTAATTCAGTATATAACATTTAATATTATAAAACACACATTTCCATAGCCAAACAATACAAAAATACTGAGTGAGATTGTTTTTAGTTGAAGTCCGATTAAGGACAAAATAATCTTTGGGGACATCTGTTGTCCACTGCTTGAAATAAAATGTATATCTCTTCATATTCTAAAAATCAAATTAACATACAGATTTGCTGTGAATTTAAAAAAGTAAAACTAATTAAAAGTCACTAAGAAAAAGTCTCATTTCAACTAAGAAGGCAAGATTTTTCTCATTTCTGTTTAAAGATTTACTTATTAATTTATTTAACAGCCGCAGGGAGAGAAAGAGAGGGAGAGAGAGAGAGCAGGAGGAGGGAAGAGAGAGAGGGAGATAAGCAGACTCCTTGCTGAGTGGGGAGCCTGGGGCAGGGCTTGATCCCAGGACTCCAAGGTTGTGACCTGAGCCGAAATTAAGAGTTGAAAGCTTAACTGACTGAGCCACCCAGGCACCCCAGAAGGTGAGATATTTTTAATGAAATTGTGTTACTTTTGTGTGCATGAACAACTTAAAGTAAGTCGATGATATATTTACCAGTATATGCCCTTAGAAAATCACTTTAAGGAATAATGTAAGAGTTATTTTAAATTAACATCTCCACTTACTTGACAGGACTGCTCTGAAATTGCTTGAGGAAACTCAGAGAAAGCAGTTCTTAAAAGTATGATGGTAAAAACTGTTCTCTGAGTTTTACTACTCAATGCTGAATATCTCTAAAAGAAGATGTGCAATAGTAAAGAAAACTTCAATCTGCCTTAAGTGATTCTTAATTCCTAAAGTTTTATGGCAAGTACATTTAACCGTGTAAAATAAAATCTGTTGAGCAATCTCACAATAATCCCATGTAGAAAAAACCCTCAACGTTTTATTTGAGCTTATTTGTTAATATTTTATTTTTTATTTTATTTATTTTATGTTATCATTTAACAATGTATTAACATTCTTTCTTAAGATGTATTTATTTATTTGAGACAGAAAGCAGGGGAAAGGGGCAGTGGAAGAGGGAAATAGAGACTCCTCAAGCAGAACCCTGCTGATCAGGAAGCCCAAAGCTGGATGACAGGAGGTAAGGGGCGGTAAATCCCTGGACCCTGAGACCATGATCTGAGCCTCTGAACTGACTGAGCCACCCAAGCATCCCTTATCAGCATTCTTGTTTTGTGTGGTAAATGAAGTAGCCACATATCAGGGCAACTTCAGAATTTAAAAAAAAAAAAAAAAAAATGGCTCCCCCAAATCACCATCTGCACTTGGCTCCAGAAAATATTTACCCTGTCACGGATACACTGTACGGCATCCCCTTCACAGCATCCATGGTAGTTGGAAGAAACATCTTCTAGGAGGGAGATAAGTTCCTTAAATTCAATCTTGGGAAACTTTTGACTAAGTATAGCAACATTTCTGGAAAAAGAATTGACAAACCACTAAAACAACTCGAACAGCAAGTAAGGGAAGGGGGACTTCTTTGCTGGTAAAATATGAACAGCTGCAGTGAGAATTGGAACCCTTGTTTTATTCACAGATATCTGTACCAAAGAGCTGTTCATGTGTGGCACAGCCTGCAGGATCACTCAGCAACTCTGAGGCTGATATTTTGAGTCCTAGACCAAGAGCAGGATAAAAAGTCCTGAGATATATATTTGCCTCCATAATTTCTTAGAGCAAAACACACTTGTCAGGATCACAGCTTCCTGCTGTGAGCCCATGGCAGAGATAGATAACCCATCCCAGAACTCTTTCCTGTTGATCTATTTGAGATCCCGGAGTTTTTCTCAAAGCATTGCAATTATAGCACCATTACTAATTGGTCAAGATGAGCACTGGAGATAAAATGTAGCACCATTACTAATTGGTCAAGATGAGCACTGGAGATAAAATGTA